>NC_092644.1:16442842-16557842 GCF_039555335.1 Amphiura filiformis
GTAAGTGTAGGGGGAGGGGGGGGGGGAAAGTTTTAACATTTAAATGGCACTATCTCCGGGATTAGCAGCTCTCATTATGCCTGCTAAACTACTCTCAGTCATTTATCTACACATTTCATGAAAATCATACTTGGTCTGGGGCGGACATTTTAAAAATGAATTTAGAAAAGCAGCAACGACATCACTTGCATTACATTCCATATGTTAAATCTACATGATATGCAAAATTTGAGGAAATTCGCACGAGTCCGTTTTATTTTAGGGCCATTTGTCTATAACTGGTCTTTACATGTAGCCCTATGGAGAGAGTGCACGTTTTAGGAACAAAAATGTGATTTTAAAAAAACGGACTCGTGCGAATTTTCTAAAATTTTCAGAGTAGGTAGTATGAACATGTAAAAATATAATCAAGTAGTTGCCCTACCTGCTCTTCTCCGAAAAAATAAAAAATCCTATACCTCCATGATAATGAAACCTATGCATACTTTAGAGTAACTAACGTTGACTGCAGTTAATATTAGGAATCACATCAGAAGTACCATAAAGGCCGAAATATAGTCCAACGTTTATCATTGCGTCATACGTCGCGTTTGCCGTTGTCATGGTTGTCCGCGACGATTTTAAGTTGTTCGCTGCGACCTTCGGTTATGATCAGCTTTGTTTTACGTTTTTACCGTTGCGTTATCGTTCGAGTAATTTCCTATTGTCCGCTGTTCTTTCAGCTTTTTTCCGGGATCACTCCCATAGTGGCCTGTACACCATCCGCGATAAAAAAAAAACGCGTAAAGAGGTTAGTTTTTCTTGGGTATGCACGATACGCATGTATCGTGTTTTAAAGGGTGTCAAAACATAAACAATTGGAAAAGGGTTAGCAAAATTGCCATGTGCTTATACGCGGAAAGGGTATGTAAATTGGGTAGATCGATAGATAAATATGAAAGGGGGTGATCTTCAAAAAGCATGTAAAAATAAATTTGTGGCGGAAATTTGAAATTTTCCCGAAAATCCCAGAGAAAATAACCATAATGACGAGTCACCAGTCGCCAAAACAATAGCACCTCAATCCTTCTTTAGGGTATGATATTTGATGCAAAGAACACAATCCCTGCCTGTTACCTGTTTAAGGTACCGTTTTAGCCAAGGGTTAAATCCTTGTTTAGGGTGCTTTTCAAAAGTTGATTCTCGCGGATGGCCACAATGGGAGTGACCCCCCAGGCTTAAATGATTAGCTTTGTTTGGGGTTTAGAGAAGGAGGGCAGCATATCAATTATTGGGCGATGGAAAGCATATATTTTATTCAGAATGATAACTGGGCAAAAGAGGTGGACATAAAGGTTATCTTTGGTACGGTGCATGTACTATATCGCTGATCCGTCATATAATAATTCAAGATCATTCAAAGAGACGAATTCAGTCTGTCAAATTCATAATCATATATCTTTTCACTTATAAACGTAATCATGATGATACAACTTAATATAGCATACTAAATGTTTTGTTAAACAGAGATTTTCACAATTCTACCGACGCTAATGCGCATGATTATGTCTACATCAAACCGTGGACTCGAATCAACAGTTATCTTGTCGGTATGATTGTAGGTTACATCTTATATGAGATGCCAAGAAAACAGTGGAAAATACCAAAGGTGAGGATGAGTGCGAGCTTGTGCGGGGTGTATGTGAGGGATAGATGATAAAGGGGGTGAGAGGGGAGCAAGCGCACTGGGGGTCGTAGATCGCCAAATATTTTGTCCATTTTAAGGAATCCGAGGGTTCTCCCCTCCGCGTCTGAAATATTTCCAAACATGGGGGTAAAATCACCGAAAAGCCGCCTAAGAATATTTTTTTTATAATATTAAGAGGGTTCCCGGGCAAAAAAAAAAAAGAAAAAGAAATATATTTGATTCCATTTCCAGGCTTTAACCATGATGACCGTTTACAACCTTAAAATAATTACTTCCGAAGTTAATTTGCATGCATTATATTTTTATATGTGTACCCATTAGGGATAATTTGGGTTAAATAGTTAAATCAATCTGTTTTGAAACCAGTTTCCCTGAAAATGTAACAAACCTCTCAATGGAATGGAGTTTATAAACTCCAATATGAACGACCGACCTGGTTATGCTTCTGCCTTGTATAGCCTATAAACAAACTAACACAATATTTGTTTCATCTTTTAAACTCAGTGGGGAGCTCTACTAGGATGGTGCTATGCCATAGCAACAGGTATTGGGCTGGTGTATGGTCTATACAGCACAACACAGGGGCACTACCAGACACAACCCCAAGCAGTATTTTACCAAATTGTGTCCAGAACATTATGGTCATCGGCTGTTGCATGGGTTGCATTCGCTTGTGCAATTGGAAAAGGAGGTATGCAAATGAAAGGAATAGAAAAATGCAGGATGAGTGGAAAGGGGCAGTGACCCCTGGGGGCACTTTTATTACTAAAATATCACCCGCGTACACGAACTTTTAAAATGAAACCAAAGCATCTGGTTATCCCATTTTTACTGTTTCCGATACCTTAAGCGAGATACGCTCGTATCGCACCCGGCCGTGAAAAAGACCGCGACCCTTTTACTTGCTTTTTGTGTGCAGGTGATATACAACTTGAAATGCAAGTAGCATCCCGGGCAGTAAGACTTGGGCTTGGTGCCCTAAATATAAAAAAATTCTTCGGAATATAATGAACTTCGTTCCTTTGTTCCGTGGACTGTATGTCTTTGAAAAATTATTTCGGGACTTGCCGTCACATAAGTATCAAGATACCTCTTTGTCTAATTTTTTTTTTAACGAATGAGAAGAAAGGCAGACACTCTCCACAAAAACATTACAATAATACATGTTTGTGCAGCAGTGGCCCGTATCAATAATATAGTTGCTCATACTCCAAATAATGTTTTGCGGAGGGTATGACTGAGGGTATCTGCCTTTAGTCTATTTTGTAAAACAACACTAACTTAGAGGCATAATGCATGGAGATGGAATTTGAGAGTTTGCAAAATCCATGGTCACATACAGTGACCCCCCCTAATTATATTAAGGTAAAAAAAAACATACATCTATAACCAAAAGAACCATATCTTAAATTTGTACACAGAATGCCCCTACTATTAAAAGCTATTAAAGATCAGCCCATTGTGTGCCCAGCCTCAAAGCTGTATGGATTTAATACCCTGATCTAGTCGACAGCTGGGATACAAAACATATTATTTTGTGATGTGATCAAGCAAAACAAGTCGGAAGTCGAATAATTGATTTTCAGATATAGCCAAACAAAGGAACTAATTTCTTGTTGCCTGTTGTTAGTATTTTGTTTTGGAAACACTTCAACTGTTCGTATCTTTGTAACTAAATGTTCAATTTCAATGCGGTTTACTGCAAAATGTAGCTTTACAAATGATTGATGCAATTATATAGAAAACTGAAAATTAAATATGCCAGACTTCAGACTGATTTTGCTTGATCACACCACATTTTTTCTAATCTATCATTTGTCTAACTTCTTTTCATGGTTTAGGTCCTGTAAACAGTATACTTGGTTGGTCAGCTTTTGCACCATTAGCTAAGCTCACATATTGTGCCTATCTACTACATCCTATCGTTATATATGTCTACTATCTGAGTTCTGTCACGCCGTTTCATTACAATGACTACAATATGGTAAGTTACATATACCATCAGTGATGCCGAAGGTATCGTGGGGATGTTGATGCGGAGGAATTAAATAAAATTCTCTGAAGTATTATATTCCTACATAGAATGAATGGGTTAACATTATAGCGACTGTGTTCTCGTTTTGCACCACTAAGATTCTGGCTTCTTACCGTATGTGCATTTTGGGTTTAAGTTCATACTTGCTCTCGCGGGATTTCCATTGGTAATCCTGTTTTCTCCTGCATCTAAATCTCGTCTCTCTACTCTCAGTGATCCATCTATAGTATATCTCGTCTCAAATGTGAATTATGCCATGTTAGATTTCATTTTGGCAGATTCGAATTAGTACACTTACGCGATTACGTCGCCAGGGTCAAATCGCCCTTCTACGTGTGTGTATCCGCCCCGCGATTCGAATCTGCCACTGCAAAATCCAACATGGAGTTACTCTCAACTTGAGAGAAGACAGACTATAGTCTACAGTATAGATTGTGATAAATAAATGTGTGAAAATGAATCTGTACTTTTTAGGTCAAATCTTTATAGATTACCCACATTACCTGTGAATACCACGTAAAGACTGTCTTTTTTTTATACAAGGGAGTTCACTGTAACATTGTTACATTTTGAACATTTTCCTTTTCAGATCTATCTCTTCTTAGGAAACCTAGTGTTGTCCTATGCAGCAGCATATATCATGTCTGTATGTGCTGAAGCACCATTTATGGCATTGGAGAAATTGATTCTACCTAAAAGAAGCTCATCATCACCACCAGTTAAAGAACATAACTCAAAGCATACAAACGGTTAGCAAACTAGCTGTTGTGTGTGGGGTGGAGTGGAGTGTGTCTGTGTGAAGTCGGTGCGTGGGTAAACGCCTGCAATCGAGCCTATATCGAGGACATTGACCAAAATACACTTCTCATAGCAATGAACCCTCAGAAACCACGGAATCCTTAGTTCATTTCCTACACCGGCGTATTCGCCCTTTGCATGGATCCGCCATCTTGCAACTAAAACGAGGTTCTCCGTAAAAACGCATGCGCAAAAGTGCATTTTTATTTTTCGTGTTTTTCTAGCAACGCGCCAGAAGGCTTTTGCAAAGCGTACGCGATAATGAAAGCACGTATTTGACAGGCGTCCGAACACCCAATACGCACTTTGCGGGTAGAACCTCGTTTTGAGATGACCATGAAATCAACATTATAAACTGGAATCCATGAGAAATTGACTAGTACTTGATTGTATACAAAACATATTAGGAGACTTGATCAAAATCATTGCTGTAGCTCGGAACTGAAATTTTGATATTCTATAGCAACAATTAACATAAGGATAATTATAATTTGAAGCTAATCTATTACAAAAAAAGTGTTGTGTGATATGAAATGCTATACCATACCTACAGTAAGCCAACAAATTAAGGTACCAGTTATATTCACCCCTTGTGTATCCTATAAACAAAGGCATATAATTATGTCATAACCAGCAGCCAATAGCTGCATCCTTTAGCTCGAATTTAATACCTCATTTGTTGAAATTGTTCAAGAAATAAAGAAGGTTATAAAAGGTTGTCAGAAAACGTTTAAATGTCGGGTTATATAAAGGGTATATTAAGAGTATAACCTTAAAAACATTTGTTAATAATCTACTACTCAGCAAACAAAAATGTATTACAGAAAACGTTTAAATGTCGGGTTATATAAAGGGTATAAGAACGTTTTTCAAAAACATTTTTGAAAACATGACACAAAAGATTCTAAACAGAATGTTATTTTGGGGTTGAAAAAATATTTTGCGAAAAATGTTTGACCAAAATATTTTCAATAACGTTTTAAAATCTTTTTCGTGACCTTTATATAACCCGACATTTAAATGTTATTAAAAGGTTTTGGAAAAAACATTTTAAGAACATTTCTGTGTTTGCTGGGTTCAAATATTTTAACATAATGTCATTTAAGTATTGACACAATATTTGGCAAAAATGTTTGCAAAAATAACATTTTTTGAAAACATTTAAAAATATTGTTGTAGTGTGTTTTCATACAAAATGTTTTAAAACGTTATCATGGCCTTTATATAACCCGACATTTTAATGTTATTAAAACGTTTTTACCTAAACCAAAAGCCAAAATATAACTTATTTAAAACGTTTTTAAAACGTTTTTGTGTTTGCTGGGATATGACGATCCAAAAACCCAAGGAAGATGCCAATTTAACAGTTGCAGTTTGCTCCATTGCGTGCCCTATTAACACGCTGGTTAAAACTAGCGTCGTGCTTTCATTGATTAGAACACCAAAAGTGCAACTTTTGATTTAGTTTCTTTATTAGGTGTTAGACCCCCCCCCCGTTTCTTTAATTCTCAACCAATTTCAACAAATGAGGTAAAGAGTACAAGTATTGGCTGCTTGTTTTAATTTTGACACATTTTTCTTTATTTCGGACATACAGGGCTGAACACACCTGGTACCTTAATTTTTTTGGCGTACTGTATACTGCCCTACAATGACAAAAGGAACCAAGTGACATATTGACGTTTTGAGATAATTGACAAAAACGGTACTCAGTCTCCATAGACGTGTACATGGTGGCCAATTTTGATGACGGTTTTTGAAGCTGTTATTGGGTTGTTTTTATGCATATCACAACCCTTAACCTCTATGAGGTAAAAACTCAATTTCTCCAAAATATCACTTGGTTCGTTTTCTCTATGATCGCAGATATACACAGGTGATGAGTGAAACCTGCTTGTAGTGCAGGGTGATATATTCAAAATTGTTTAAACCTCGGGGGGCCTCATAATTATTGCACCGGTGTCTACCAGGTTTTAAATGTGCATCCCCCAGGACTCTACCAAACCAACGTTTGTAGTTTCCTTTTATGGTCCTATAACACATTCAAAATGTTAACAAAAAATATTTCCCGGCACTCCGGCCATATTCAACGTTAAAGGTCAACACAGTGGTCAAATTTCAAAGTTACTGGGGGGTATGCACATTAAAACCTGGTAGATACCGGACTATAGTCGTTTCCTTTTATATTTATGAGAAAATTAGGTTAAAATCATATGTTCATAAAATTTTTGGCGAAAATCAATTTTGCCTATACTTTTGTACATAACCAAAATTTCCCAAATTTGCATGGGCATGCTCACATTATGATGTCATAGCTATATTATGTGGGGCATGTTTGTACTTATTTTGGTATCCATGCATAGAAGAGACCCATAGCTATACATTGGTACAAAATAACGGTATTCGCTACTTGCACGGTTCCGCCATTATGCACTATGTGCGGGGAGAGCCTCGAACTGGCAGCATACATGAATGGGAATTGAACTAGTCATAACGTTCTGTGTAAGGTTACATAATTCTTCCTTTTATGTATGCTGCCAGTTCGAGGCTCTCCCCGCACATAGTGCATAATGGCGGAACCGTGCAAGTAGCGAATAGGACGTTTATAATAGAAAATTGGGGGCTGCACCTCCCTTTGTAGTCCGTGTTACAAAACATGGCTCAGTAGTATCAGGGTTATGTCAAAATGCCCTTTTTAATGACCTCCATTGATCGTTAATGATCTCTTATTGACCTCAGCGTATCACATATTTAAATTTAGTTATCACATTAACATTCTGCATGTCACAAGCTTTGGTTTGATACCCAACTTGTTATGTTTAGGTGCATCTTTCATTTTGACATAACATAGGTATTACGCAAAAATGGGCGTGGCCTATGACGTCATTAACATGGCCAAATTTTTGGGCACCCCTTCTGAGATTTTTATTTACCCCTGAAGGAATGTTCATACCAAATTTGGTGTTTTTATCCAGAAGTGCACGGTCATTACAGTTATTGACCCCACCAAGGTCAAATTAGCAGAAAACTTGGTGGGTACAATCAACATTAAAGGTCATTTTGGGGTCAAGGTCATTTTGGGGTCATCCAGGTACGGTCAACATTTAGAGCCAAATTTCGGAAGATCATTTTGGGGTCACCAGGTCACGTCATAAAACTGTCTGCATGGGCATAAAACTTGGTGGGTGCAGCCAGGTAATCGCGACAGCCGAGAACCGCCAAATATGTGTAACCAAGGCCTGTGGTGTAACCACCTATAAAGTTACATTATAATAGCGGGGGACGCCGCCGAGGGGATTTTTAATATGCTTTATTCTGCAACATAAATTCCACCAAGTATCAGAACAAATGTTGGATTAATAATTGTCACGATTTCAGTGTGTTCCAGTGGGATTTTAGCATTCTTTGGGACCAAGGGGGTGAGGATAAGCAATATTTTGGCAGGCCGAGAGGTGAGTAAGCAATAATTGGCACGGCATTTGAAAATTTTACCCTTGTGGGGGGCTCATAATAATTGCACAAAACGTAAGTCTAGAATGACGCACTAACGAAATGAAAAACATCTTGCAATTGTATTTTTTTATTCACCATTTACCGAGAGATATTTTAAAATAATTTTAGATATAAATTACGGTGTAATATAATATTATACTATATGTGATTTGATGATTTTGTGTGATTTGGTATGCTAATTCACAATGATAAAGAGGTGCCAACTATAAACCGTACGACCACACCCCATTTGCATTATAGTGACTGCGGAGGCCCGTTTTGAATGATTGTTATGGCTCTCATCTGTCACGACGGACTCGGTCAACGTACATCACCGTATACAAAAATATTTTATCCGGTGGATACTTAGAGGGTCTTACCTCTCATAACAACAAATAAAAAAGGCCTCTTCCTTTTTCCAGGCATTTACTATTGTATCCGCAAAAACAGCTCTACGTATGGGTATTTACACAGATTATGCGATAAAAAATAACAAATAAAAAGCACTCTCTTCCTCATTTTTTTTCTAAAACCCGGACATGAAAGATTTTGTTTTTATTTTACTTGGCCTTAGTAACTATTACTATTACATTACAACCTATTGTATAACAACAACAACAACAACAACAATACAAGTTCGTAACACATTTAATTTTTATATGACTCTTGTAATTTGCCGACAATCAAAGGGTTAAATTAAAAAGTCAAAGATGGCCGCCATTGTTATGCAAATTAGATATCCTTAACCCCAGATACTATTTACCAATCACTAATCACCCCATAACCATTTAGTAATCAGCTACTGAACAATCAGTAATCGTTCAATAATCGTTTATTTAACTTGGCCTCAGTAACTACTACTGTTACATTAACAATACGCCTATTGTATAACAATAACAACAATACAAGTTCGACGTAACACATTTAATTTTTATATGACTCTAGTAATTTGCCGACAATCAAAGGGTTAAATTAAAAAGTCAAAGATGGCCGCCAATATTATGCAAATTAGATAACCTTAACCCCAGAATTTACCAATCAGGAATCACCTCCTAACCATTCAGTAATCAGCTACTGAACAATCAGTAATCGTTCAATAATAGCTTATTTTACTTGGGCTCAGTAACTAGCCTACTACTATTACATTAAAAATACACCTATTGTACAACAACAACAACAATACAAGTTCGTAACACATTTAATTTTATATGACTCTAGTAATTTGCCCACAATCGAAGGGTTAAATTAAAAGGTCAAAGATGGCCACCAATGTTATGCAAATTAGATAACCTTAACCCCAGATACTATTTACCAATCAGTAATCACCCTTTAACCATTCAGTAATCAGCTACTGAACAATCAGTAATCGTTCAATAATCGTTTATTTAACTTGGCCTCAGTAACTACTACTATTACATTAACAATACGCCTATTGTATAACAACAACAACAATACAAGTTCGACGTAACACATTTAATTTTTATATGACTCTAGTAATTTGCCGACAATCAAAGGGTTAAATTAAAAAGTCAAAGATGGCCGCCAATGTTATGCAAATTAGATATCCTTAATCCCAGAATTTACCAATCAGGAATCACCTCCTAACCATTCAGTAATCAGCTACTGAACAATCAGTAATCGGGTACATGGCGTTAGTCCGACAAGCCGCTAGTCCGACACTCGGCTAGTCCGACACGCCGCTAGTCCGAATCTGAAATGCACTGCACCAGTCCGACACGCCGGGAGTCCGAATCAAAAATACAATATGCTAGTCCGACACGCCGCTAGTCCAAAACTGAAAAACGCGGTGTTTTTCAGATTCGAATTAGCGCAGTGTTTTTCAAATTCGGACTAGCGCTGTAGTTTTCAGTTTCGGACTAGCGCAGTGTCGGACTGAAGAAGTGTTTTCCCGATTCAGACTAGCGCAGTGTATTTCGGATTCGGACTAGCGGCGTGTCGGACTGAAAAAGTGTTTCAGATTTGGACTATATAGCGCATTCTTTTTTCGGACTAGCGCAGTGTTTTTCATTCTCGGACTGACACACCCTTATAAGGAATTTGTGTAGTCGGACTAGCGGCGTGTCAGACTAGAGGCGAGCCGGACTAGCAGTGTGTACATGAACGAACTTGAAGATTATTAAAACACGTTCCTTCGGGGCCTCGTCCAGGCTGGTCACCTAGTAATGTATATAGTAAGAAAAGAATCATAAGTGACATCATATGGCATGATAAAATCAAACAGATTTTCTTGGGATGGTCGACTGAGATTTTTAGAATGTCATTATTTGACTTCCTGTATGACATACATTAAACAAGAAACTAATATTTCCATCGTAATAATAAAACGCCGGTTCCATCGTTTTATTCAAAATCTCGGATTTTGACAAAACTACAGCACCTAAAGTCTTGATTTTTGCAGAGTATCTTTATTGACTAAAGTACATTACAATCGTGTAAAAACAGAATTTAAAATTTTTTTTAGGGCGTTTTCCTCAGCAAATGTTATAATATGGCTTTAAGACAGTCCGCACAGTGCATACCTCTCTGCGTCTTACCCATCTTACCATGTTCATCAACGATATTCTGGCAAAGCTCCTTATATTCCGAGCTAGACATGAGTTTTTTCAGTGCAGGTTGAAACCATTCCAAGACACGGGAGTCTTTGCGAGCCATAAGGCTGTTCCTCCGGGAGTGCAAGGGCCAATTCTTCCGAGACTATTTCTACATCAGATCGACCACGAACCACACTGCTAAGAATGAACCATGCGTCGATCTAAATAGAGAAACGGAGAGATGTAATAATTTTATACATGCAAAAATAGAAAAGGCTAAATTAATACCATTTCTCAATAGATCATATTTTAGGAGTAATATCAATCGAATTGAAACTTACCTCGTTGTTTTCAAGTGCCTGGATACAGCCAGAAACTCCTGCACACTGCACCACGTTCTCAGGTGGGATATCTGCTCCCTGTAACATTGTAAAATGAATAACGCAGAAGGTTTACTTTGGTAATTCCAGTTCACAATGGTTTCGAGTCGTGGCGTATCCTGTATAGATTCGTGTCCAGACGGTGGTCGAAAAATTGGACGCACGTAATGCCATAATGTACGATCTTATACATGTAATATAAAATTATAATTTTTTGACACATTTGTAATGTTTACACATGTCCCAACTTACCCCTAAATGGGATCAACAACATTAGTTGTGTTTGTTCAACAGAGCAATTTTGACATAAATTCATAATTTTTAAACAAATTCAAATAAATATATTAATCCTAATCAAATTAAATTTTACAATGAATAACCCATTCAAATGGTTCAAATAGCGAGTATATCGTAATGTCGTGTCATATCATATCATATGGCTAAGAACCAATAAGATTGCAAGAACTTTTTCAAGTGTTTAAGAATTTATGTTGAAATCAAGAATGGAAGACGATTCAACAGTTAACATATTCTCCAAGACACTCTTTTATATACTTACGATGATACTATCACCATATAAAGCAGCCACGCATTGTTCATTGGATGAGAACCCATTGATGAAACCAATTTTTTTGGCCGTCAAATCGTGATAATCAAAACCGCCGGGATTACCTGGTAAAGTAACGAACACCTCCATCGTTGGCTGAACGTAATCGTCGCTGAAATCAAAATAACGTCGACGTTCCGTCGTGTTTCTCCAGCCTGTGACAGTAACAATGGCAATAAACAATAAGAGTCTTTAAACAAGACAAGGTCCACTGATCACAACCGTGATGTGACCCCTTTATGACCTTGATGACGTGATATCACTCAGCTATGTTATGTGTGGCAGAATAGGCATTTTGAAGGTATTTCGTCTTGGACCGGAAGTGACCCCCTAATGATTTTTGACCCCAACAAAAAAACAAACATATATTTTATTTATTTTATTTCAGACATATCTAAAGAGGGTAGTCAAGATCAGTGGTCCAGCACTGCTTTGCACAAGGGCCCTCTATACACAAAGCCATCATCGCCATAACGTATGTAGAATTTAATTGCAAAGGCTTTCGAGAAGGTGAATTACGAAAGAATGGTTACGTGACTTACCTATGCATCCTTCATACCATCCCGCCATCATTCCAACACCACCTCGTGGGTCTTCCTTGTCAACGCTGTACACACAATTAGTGGTAATGTCATACACCGTTTTGCAATTCTTGCCTGCAATCCTGCACACTGGAAGATTAAAATGGAAAATATTAACAAAGTATTTTGCTAAGTCAGAACATCATGAAATTCATCAAAATTCAGATGTTTGATTTCGTAAAACGTATCTGTTTTCCAATGAACTTTATGATTAACTTATATGGCGATTGGTTTAAAAACAGGCCCTTTAATTGCACTTTCTGATTAATATTGCGCCATTAATTAACTCATCTTTGTTACATATCTTTAATGCATTTAAAATAACAGACAACTAGGATTAGACATACAAGGTGTCTCCAAAAAAAGTCTAGTACCCATAAATGTGACAGTGACGCCACTGGTAACACTACACCACGCCTTTCCATGTCTTTATAAAGGTTCTAATCTGGCACTTATTCCAAAAGAAATCCACATGTCCCTTGTGGATCTCCAACACTATAGGAAATCCATTTGAAATACATACTTCCTGTGTGGAAGATAAAGGTAATATCTTTCATAGGGGTGTATGAATTTCAATGGAATAGTCCAATGCCGTTGTCTTACCTGCGTTCAAAACGTCAATGTCAAAACCTGCGGCCACTCCTTCAGCGTTGCTGTTATTTTCAAACAAGAAAAGTAATGATTAATGTATCCCCTCATTATAGAGTGAAACGGAGAACGCTGCAATAATTACTGATAAACATCCTTTATGTCTTTATAGTTCAAAACTAATTTTTTTGGCTTTGATTTTCCTTTGGTGAACATGTGAAGAAGTATAAATCATTTACCAGTCTGATAAAGCGAGATGCGCAGTAACAAGTATGACATTATAGTAACAAGAGTTGTGATTAATAAAACATCGATAACACAGGACAGTTTTATGTGCGTTAAACTACCACAACCCACGGGACCCTCTCTTTACGTTGTACATCATCGTGCTTTTCAGAGACTCAGAGGGGCGGGGCGGCTAGCGTACAGGAAGGGTATGGAGGAAAAGTTCTGGGACGCTTAGAGACGTATGAATTTAAAAGACTTACATGTATTGCTCTGTATTTCCCCATAGACCAACGTGAAACAGCCATACTTTGTCATCTTGAAGATCTAGTTTTAGGTGACCTTCAAGTTTCGTTTCATGATCGGCACTGGAAGCTGCACAATGCACAAACAAACAAACAAACACAGATGTGACTGGTACATGCAAGAGCAAAACGGTGGATGGAGTGGATGCACTATGGACCGTTGCTCTTTCTATCGTTCCCTGAATATTTGCATAGTACTATCTTTTATTGGGATAAAAAACGATTGCACTGTACAGGGAAAAAAAAGAACCACACATCGCACACTTATACAACTAACATCAGTGAAATTACAATGGAAACATAACCATCATAACATACACAGGCAGATAAACCAGAGAAAACCCTCCGGAAATTACAGCCTGTGCGGGGACTTGATATCTAGGGTACGATAGAAACAGCCATCGGTACCTATCGGTGCACCAATAGCGCTATAGGGCCAAAGTAAACGTGGTTCCTTTAATACCATCGGTACCTATCGGTGCACCAATAGCGCTATAGGGCCAAAGTAAACGTGGTTCCTTTAATACTAGTCAAAAGCTCTGTGGTTCAACTTAGGTAAAAACAATTTTTGAATGTATTGTCACCCACTAGACGTACGATGTATCTCTGCATCGCACCATTGATTATCAAAGAATAGGCATACAGACTTGGGTCGTAATTCTATGGAGATTTCGCATTTCAAGTGTCTTTGAAAAGAACATTATTGTGTACAATCTATGATTGCACACATACACACACATGACAGGTGATGAGTGCAGCCTACTTGTAGTGCAGGGCAATACATTCAAAAATTGAAAATTATCATCTATCACTATGGTAATTAATCCCGTTACATCACTACTTCTACGGCGAATTGTAGAAATACTCATTAAATGAGGTACACGTAGCACCAAATTGAAATACCTATGAATACGACCTTCATGCCCATTTTACACTGTAACTCAGAATACAATTGAGGACATTTACGGCTCATTCGTGCTGTACGGTCACATATATTAAACTCCATCCCGGGCCCACCCTTCAAACTATGCCGCGCACATAAAATATCCGAACACTTAAAACGAAAGCAATATCTTAAGGGTAGAATATGTATTGTTGGTCGAAGCATTCAAAAATTCGATTTTCATTATCTAAATCAATATAATATTGAAAAATAACACTTTGATGTTTTGCAAATATTTATTCTAAAAATAATATACTTTGTTGTTAATGAGTTATGTATATGTTTTTACAAAAGTGTTGTTGTTTCAGCCCTCTTTACAACATAACTCAAGAACCACAGAACCTAAAAAAAGTATATCTCTGATATTAGAATTCTTCTACAAACTCGCTATAAAATGATCAATGCAATTTTTGCCAAAGCTCACTACCATTCGCAAGATGCTGTGAACTACCACATTGCAACAGTTTAAATGTTGTTAACCTTAAAGACAATAATAAAATCTAAATTATAAAATAAAGTAGTCGATAGATGGTGAATTTTGTGCTGCGTACACTCATTTGAATGACAAATTTAGATATTTTTCTCCTTCAAGGTGATTTCTGCTACCTTTTTTACGGGTTCAATAAAGCCTGACGGATGAACGTAATCAATATCGGCGTGCTTGGAGGAAAAGTCAATGCAAATTCTTGTTACTTTTGAAAAGTTTTTATATTCAAATTGCTACAAGTTAAAAATAATAAAGTCGTATCGTACCGAATGAGGTATCAAAATACGCAGAACAACTGTTTCAATCTATCAGCTTTGGTGCTCGGATACTTTTTGTACGTTCGTCAATGTGAAGAATGATTATCAATAAATAAAAATGATAAAGAAGCAAGTCGATAACAATATTATTATCGCCAATGTAAACCAGATTCAAAAAGGAAAGAGAATTAAGAAGATGGAAGTGGTGGAGATGATTATGAAAATAAGCCGAAATGAGATGAAAAAAAAATTAAAGAAGAAAACTAGAGTAAAAGGAAACAAAAATATTTTTTACCTGCTTTAATGCCGTGAGTAAAATCAGAAGCAAATGCTGCCAGGCCAACAATAAGGAAGAATTTCATCGTGCGGTTAGGTGGTGCGTCTGTGAGTAACAGTGACAAGCAATAATCTGACGATGTTTATCTGCTCAACAACAACTTCAAACTACCACTAAGTTGGTAGATTATTTCCAGCAACAAGCGCCACGTGTACATTGTTAATAGCGTCATTAACCCCCAGGACACTACTGATCATCTAACAGCATTTCTGATTGGTTGATAACTTGAAATCCTCATTTCAATTGCCAATTATAAAGTGGCTTTAAACTTTTCATTGACAAAATTGCATTTGCAGATAATATTAATACCCTCCTTGATTGGTTCAAAATTGGACACAATCTTCATTTTGGCCAATCGGCAGGTAGTTCTCATGGGGGTTAAAGCCAATAGAATTGTGTTATATTTTGATGCATATAACAGCATAATTACAGGGCAATTAGCTTTAACTGCTTTTCTTTGTTTTCAGGTATTACTTACCAGTATAATTTCTCTGATTGGGCTTAATGGGAATTAAATGCAAAACGATTAGTTATCACCATGCGTGGTGTTTGGTATAATGAAATTAAATTGTATTTTTATGCATTTATCAACGATAATTACCCAGTGCATTTGAAACTGAAAACTGTTTTATTGAGATAAATGATCAGATTTTATGCGAATTATATGAAAATCAGTTGTTGCTCCGCCCTCCCTGCGTGGGTAGTATTCTTTTTCAACTAAACTGAAAAGCCAATATGGAATTGAAATCCGAATATGGTGGAAAAAAACTTCCAACAAATAATAATAAATAAATAAACGATAATCAAAAATACTGTTTTTGAAAGAATATTTTGAAACAATTGCAGCAAAAAAAGTAACAAGGTTGTGTCAATTAAATTGATACCACTTGCATATGATAACCCAACATGTTACCTCAACGAATCATCATGTTTCCGACTACTTTCAATAATAATTTTTAAAAATTAATGAAAAATTAACAAAGCACTGAAAAACTATAATAGCCTGGTGCCTAAGTCAAAAACCTAAAAGTAGCGTCCACACAATAATTTTTTTGGTGTTTTCTATATCTCTGCGACCTACTGTTTCAGAATCTGGCGGATGTCACCCTGGCACCCTTGAGCATTTTGAAATAAATGACCCCAAAATGACCCCATAGGGTTATACAGGGGTCAAAAATTGAAAGTGTTCAAATATCACTTCACGGTATATCAAATTATTCGTCTAGGCCCAAGAATTACAAATATATAACTTTTTCTCAACACGACCTTTGGTTCAGAAGTTATGTGCCGCATCAGGTCAAGGGTCAATTTCCAGTTTGCATAGGGGTCAAACAATTTGCTCCGATTTTCGTGAAAGTTGTTGGAAATCGTTTGTCTACCAACAGGAATTCAGAAACATATTACTACTTTACATTAGGTGCGCACCATTAGATTTCCAGGGGGGGGGGGGCATGGGAGTTTTTTTTTTGAAAAAAAAAAACTTCGCCCACTAGTGAGACGAAAAAAAAAAAAAATGCCCACTAGTCAGAAGAAAAAAAAATTTTTTGCCTCACTGATAAGTAAAAAAAAAACCCCCACCCAACTTTGTATAAAAAAAAACATTAAAATTGAAAAAAAAAAAAATTGGTGCTCTCGGAGGCGAAAAAAAAAATTCCGCCGCCATCGGCGGCGAAAAAAAAAATTCTGCCTGACCCAAACTCCCATGCCCCCCACCCCTGAGAATCTAATGGTGCGTCCCTTAGCTCCATGTCTAGTTGATGAGTTACGGCGACAAATATTGCATAGGTAAATAATCTAAATAGGATCAAATGGCAACCAATGGTATTTGACCTTTGATCGTCTACCTTGATAATTAAACATTGTAGTTTTACAAGGTTCCTCTTCAAAAATTGTTAATTGAATGAGGGGTCTAAGGTCAAATAAAAGCTTAATACTTGTCAGAAATATAACAAATATGTATAAGTATTAATCTATTTTTGACATTTGACTCCTTATTCAATTTACCATTTTTGAAGAAAACCCTTGTAAAATTGAAAGGATCCCATTTTGATAAGTTTGTTTTGAGAGTGCAGATGCCTGTTTCCCACTAGTCACCAGCTAGAAGCACACACATCTCTTATGATGCTATGCACCCAACCGTGTAGTGTAAACAAAGACTGTGTAAACACAATTCACTGCTTGCTTGGAAGCCCTTGGACGAAATTGTGTTCTCAGGTGTATTGAGGTGGAAACTGTGCATATATGCGTTTATAAGAGAATCGTTTTGTAGCCAAAACTTTCCATGTGATCAATCACTGCATAAGTTAACTATCTACTGCATCTCGTAAGTCAAAGAATTCGGTAAAAGTTTTTGACAAGTAATACCGTTAAAGAAATGATTTTAACGATTCAATTTACAGATGATGTCAGCAGTGACTAGGGATGTATAGTAGCGTATTTTGGTCCGTATGGTCGATGCCTGCTCCAAGTTGTGATCATGAATACAATTATAATTATCGCGCGGAAAAATTGATACTGTAAATTGCATATTTTGCTTAACAAATACACAGAAAATCCGGGCAGAAAATACACACAGAAAAACAATTCAAATGACGGTAGAATGTGACAAGGTCTAATCTAATTAGGTAGTTTTATACATTAAAATAGTCGTCATATTGTTGTTTGTAGTATTGTGAAACATCGATCCATATTGCCTTTGAAACCGAGGAATATTCCAAGGACATAGCCTCGAGGTGTTATAACGAGGTCTAAAAAGCAAAAGGTGTCGATTTTCACAATGCCCGATGGGACATTTTTCAGTTTCAGACTGCCGAGCAATAAGCATGAAGAACAGTAGTGTAGCGTCAGCTTCCCAAATTGTTTACTTTGCCCATCCTCATCTTCTCCCGGTCTATAACATTAAGAATTAGGGATATTGCCACCTTCAGGCAATCGGATTTTGGAAGCCCATATTTCTCTGCTAGAAACATCTCCAAAACGATAGCATTTTTAGTTTGTTTTATGAACCAGATGGCAATATTTGCCGATCAATCAAGTAAATGTCTTTCTGTCATCATTAGTAGGTGATTAAAATATAGAAGGTGATTAAGCCTAACGAGTCAGAAAACGAATAATGAGATGTAGCTAAAAGAATGGTACGTTGTATTCTATTATTTTAAAACAAAATAACAATTTAATTATTGCTTAAATTTATGATCATATTTTATCAGCATCAAGATTTTGGACGTTTTGAATATCAACCGTCTATTGCGAGCAAGACCAAGATACCTAAAAGCTTTGAGTAACTCGTATTAAAAATTATTTAAGACTCTTTCGAAATGACAACTTTCTTTAAATGATACTCTGATGTGGATAAAGTAAACAAATGCATTGAATCTGATAACAAAAGTGCTAATTTGTTTTTTCATGTGTGATTGATAATATAATTATTGTGAATTGTAGCGGTAAGCACGTCAATAGAGATAGCCCGGGAATACTTGTGTCTTGGTTTGCGCCAACGTCAGAAAAGACAAACTAATATGTAATAATAATTTAAATTTTATTATTATATTTACGTAAACTTTGGACATTGGCTATTCACGCATTTGGAAAGTGATTACAAATATTTATGATTTCTCGTACAGAGGATTTCGTACATGCATGACAGTTGCATTATTTTGTTCCAAGTTTGTATCAAAGCTAGGGAGGCACCGATGTGCTGAAATTTACGTAGAATGTGTTACCAGAATAAACCTCTACAATGTACACTGTTGCTGGTGGTTCTTCTGTTCGCTGTTATCACCATCCATGGACAAAGGCTTCCACAGTATTCATTACTATCATTAATAAAGCAACCAAAGTCCCCTGAAGACATCCGCAGTCTCGCAGAAACCCTTGCAAGTGGCACACTCTATGAGTATTTAGTTACGGATTTATTCAATTATGAAACCAAAGAAAAGCCTGTGGATGTATTGGCTATAGACATGCCTAAAAATGTGTCGAATCAATGCCAGCAAGATTTCATTCAGATGATGTTGGATCTTTCTCAAGGACAGATGTATGTCTTAAACAGTAAGTTATCTAATATTGTTACTGAGTCCCACACTTTCCATTTCTTTCTTTAAGTTTTCTTTCCGTCCTTATCGGTATCCTTCCATACTTAAATTCTAACGTTCCTTACTGTGTAATATTAGGCATTTTCAAATGTTCTGTGCATCTTTTTAACAAATCTATTGAGTATATAGGATAAAGTACACTGCTCAAAATGCCTTTCTTTGAAGCAAATCGGACATACGGTGTTCATATAAAATAAATTTTAATATATTCGGTTCTTTGTATCCAATTCTGTTGTATCGATATAGTTTTCAGATGAGCTAAAGTGTTTAAAAAAGCTCATTAATATGTAATATTTGCTAATATTTTGCCAATAATCAATGCATTAATGCTCAATACAGGGAGGGGGTACTTGACTTTCGCAATACCGTAACTGAGCGGACAGCGATTTAAAACTGGGGGGTCATTCGGTGAGAGACTTGATGACACAAGGTGTCATTGGGTTAGAGGCCTCTACAATTGGAGCCATTCTATGAGCCTGGGACATTATTTGGTCCATAACAGTGCCGAAATATAAAAATATCAACAATTGACTAGCCCGAGCGGAAAATTCTAAAACCTAAATATTATACAGTTAATATTTCGAACAATTTTCCATAGTGTTGGATGCAGCTGGCAAACTCCAAAGTGGAATTATGGATGGAAATTTTCTCTGGACAGGTAGATACGACCAATGTCTGGACGTAAAAGCCTCTCTCCCTCAACGTGATTTCAATGGACGCTATTGCTTGACAATATTGACTGCAAGTAAGCCGACTGTCATACCTGTAAGTAATACAGCCTATAATTTTGTGTAGTTCTTGGACGCATATATAAAAATAACTCAACTTAGACTTACCAAATAAACATCCTGCTCTTTAAACATCATCGTTTTATTCTAAAATGTATCAATTTCTTGAAACTAAAATTTTTGTGCTGTTCAAGGTTAGATTGTTTGATCCACCTCCTTATTGCAGACATGACCTTAATCTAGATCGAGGTCGTGGGTTCAAATCTCCGCTGCGTCAACGTGTTGTGCACTTAAGCAAGGCTCTTCACCAATATTACCTCTCGACCAATTATAATAATAAATGATTACCGGTGTTTTTAATGTGAAGGTATTCAGACTGGCTGTGGAGCAGGTAGCGATCCCCGTTACCTTTTACTTTTTCAAATGGGTCATAGTCAATATTCGGCCATTTGCAATTGGATCGAGAACATCTATAGACACCAGTAAATTCAAATCAGATCATGCTGGACCTGGATTTTTTTTATTGAAATCTTAGAATTACTTAAGTTCTGTATCATCTTCTTTTCTTTCATATAACAGAATATCGATTTAAGCGTGTGTGTTCCTGACAGTTGCAATGCTGCCGAGGTGGACCAAATGATGTTATCAGGTAAAAATGATATGTGTTGTGGATTGGGAAATCCCCATGTGATGCAATGTTATTATTATATTACATCATGCGAAAAACTTAAACCCTGTTGCTTAATGTGGATGTAAAGTAGTGAGATATCAATAAAATGAGGTCTTTGCGGATGTTAGTATTGTGACGTGCCCTGAGTAATATCATTTGGAATTTCCAGATTACATCATATGCCGTGAATGAAGTAATGAGCTATTAATATAATGAGATTTTTTTAATGTTTTAGTATATAAGAAAATGTACATGATTTTTGGAAAGTGCTGTTGTGGGCTAGGTTATGTACTTACAATCCATATGCATAAAAAAGGTAATTGCAGAACCAGACATATCTTATGTAGTCAACGTTCTGCTATCCAGTAATAACTGAGAAGATCTAGAATACGTCACAGTACGTACCTCTTCCAAGAAAGGAATATATTCTGCTGTCTAGTTTATGAAACAACACATCTTTCAATGTAAATGGAAACAGAGGCTGTTTTCCACTAGAATTGGGAGAAAAGGTGAAAAGCTCACCAGTTTGGAAATTGTCATCTGTGCGAGGAATTTATGCAAAGGATATGAAAGTCGCCAGAGGACTTAGCTGAACAGTGATCTTTGCAGGTCAAGTGAATCAGGTTATACATCAGAGCTTTGCAGTCAACAACCAGAAGTATAGCTGCTTGTAAAATAATCTTACTAAACAGTGTATTTGACTGATTCTGAATGATTGTATATATTTAAGTTCACTGGCAAAATTATTGATATTGTTAACTTAAACAAATAGTGAGTTTTGTTTTGCATTCTGAAATGTATTTTGGAAAAGAGTGTTTTGGCCTTGAATTATTTACGACTCGTAACAGTATAATATGACAAAATGTTAACATAATTTCGGCACAGATTTTACTTGAAGTGTAGTGTCGTGCAGTACACGTAAACGTTACGTGTGAACCAGTTAATTTGCATAGCCATTATTGGCCATTAATCCAACTAATATCGAAGAAGATCCAGATTTCGCCAAAGTACGGATAAGTAAACATTATAAACCATTGTAATTCATTGACTGTATGTTTACGCTTTAATATGCAAATTTTCCTGCTCGCTGTGCTCGCAACATATATTTAGACCATTTAAGGTTTGCAAATTGGGATCCCAAAATGTTGGCATTTGTACGGGGGTGGCAAAGAATTTTTGGCGGGCAGAGGGGGGGGCAAGCGATTTTTGGCAGGCCGAGAGGGGGCGCAAGCGATTTTTGGCGGGCAGTTCGGAAATTTTACCCCCTCGGGGGGCTCATAATTATTGCACAACGCCTTAGTTTGATCCGCTCATTTTCACTGAAAATGTCTAATAAAATATGTATTTTACTTTTTATCATTTTCGTTCAAGGTGTACTCGGAACTGTTCTTCTTGATATTCTCGGATACAATCCATATACCATTTGTAGCATAGACCCAGAATATTCAACAGGTGCTATTGTTGCATTGTAAGTTAACTCTTAATTTGTTTTGTTTTCTTGTATACAAGTTTTCATTGATAATGGCACATCAACATTCAACATAAGAATCAAATGCTTTTTAGATTAATTGTATAACAAGTCATCAACTACATGTGATATGCTACCACGAAATCAGCGTAAAGTCGCCTCGACTTTATGGGCAATTCCAAGTAACATCATTCCGCAACACGAAGTTTGCACGTGAATTCTTATTAATGCAGCAGCTAATTAGGTAGGTGAATAGTATAATGGAAACTATTTTGGGTAAGTGAAAGATTAAGGTGGGGGAAGCTTTTCCAAACAACCCTAATTTGAATATGCAAACTTTGCGTTGCGGAATGATGATTGGAATTGCCCTTATACTCATTTCGTTGAGTTGGTATTTTTGAGATATTCGGTCTAACTAAGTTGATGTTCTTTGTTTGCCGCCACCTGTACAAGCCAGTAGTATTATCCTTCGTGAATGGCCCATTGTGCCCCATTCACAACGGACATACAGACATACTTAGTGGCTTTAACAGGTGAGTGAACACCAACACAGTAGCCAGGGCGTTTTGAGTGACTAACATCTTGCGACTTTACGCTGATTTCGTGGTAGCAGGTCACATATATTCCAGACATTTCAAGAGTATCCTATGTTGCATTTTGAAATGGCAGGCTTTTCTATGAACATCAAACTTGATGGATACCAATCATTTTGATACGCCCTGTATACCATGTGTACACATTATAAAAACGTCCATTTAAAGAGGCATTGTGATTTCACAAAATTTGGGCCTTCAATTATTTTGGTAAAAGTTTAGTTTTTAACATGTATGCAATGTTTGACTGGTTTTGACCAAATACTAATGATCATCTAGAGACCATAATTTAGCTACATATTAAGCAGAGATATGACATTGAGACAAAATAAACCGGGGGAGGGAAAGTGTTAATCGTCAGTGACGGATCTCAGAAGGTGACTTTTGGCATCAAAGCTTCACCATTGACATTTGCTTTCTTGTAGATGCATATTTTCTATTCTGGGTTTACTCACTGTTGGCGGCACGGGAATCGGCGTTTTCAGGTATCTACGAAAAATAATATTATCAACCGACGACGACGAAGAGAAAGATATTGACGATATACTCAATCAGCCCACAAGTCAATCAGCTGACAGGAGTACGGCTGATTCCATCGAGTCGAAAACTATGAGGGACACTGTAAAAGGCTCAGTTCAAAATAAAAACGCTGTGGATATTCCAGATAATACACCTCTGTTGTTCTCCAATTTACCAAAAAAGACGATCTTTGGTAAGTTTTTGCTACATATTGTGATAACAATATTAACCCGAGGCTCTTGCATTAAAAACTTGAATTTTAAACACAAAATTGTTTCGTTTCTTGTAATGTATGGTGTATTAGAGTCATAAATTTCGTACCATATGTAACATTTTTGTGGATACACTTAAAGCCATATTGTAAAAATTTTCATAAGAAATAGAATTGTATTCTTTTCACAAAATGTTACTTTTTACTTTAATTTTGGCCCAAACAGAAGAGCCATTAAAATAAAATCGGTATATAATACCAGCGCATGTGTAGCCAATGCCAGCCACATCTTCAAACATGAGTCGGATCGGTTCTTCTTCATTTCACGACCACCCGCACGCCATGTACGTGCTGTGTTATGAACAATGCTTAAGCGTTCGACTAATATTTCAATCGTTATAATAATCGTAAATCTCGCATTTTGACAAAACTACAGCACATAAGTCTTGGTATTTGAAGGGTATGTTAGTTTACTGAAGTATATTACAATCGTTTAAGGGGTGGGGTATGAACGTTTCGACAGTATTTATTGTGGGACATTAGAGCACATTAGACATATCGAATTTCATTCTGAATACGAAGAATGTCCCTCTGATATAAAATAATTTTGATTTTTTGAAATTCGCAATGTAATACACATTTTATGGCACTGGATGATTAAAAATTGATATTTTTGATATTTAACAGTACTCGAAGTAAACTTTATAAATCTGATGATTTAAACTTAAAGTGTATGTAGGTGGGATGAAAAGCCGACGATCAATTGAAAATTTTGACCTTTCGTATTGAAGATATGGATTTTTCCCAAAACACCAAAAAAATTAGGTCTTTTTGGGAAAAAATCCATATCTTCAATATGAAAGGTCAAAATTGTCAATTGATCGTCGGCTTTTCCTCCCAGCTACATGAACTTATGTCATATGTCATTAGATTTATAAAAATTTACTTAGAGGACTGTTATATATCAAAAATGTGAAAAATATCAAATTTTAATAATTTGTCATAAAATTTGTATTATATCGTAAATTTCAAAAAATGAAAATTATTTGATATGAGAAATACATTCTTCGTAATGCAATTCGATATGTCTGATGTGCTCTCATGTCCCACAAAAATACTGTCGAAACGCTCAAAACGCTCTTTCCAGATCCCTCATAAAAACAGAAAATGTTATGGCTTTAACTAACTTCTACAACTACATGTACATTAACCGGCATTGTTCTCAACTGACTTGATTGGACAAATATTTTTGGCTAACAGAAGAATTTTACTTGTCAACCGATTTCACTTAATCGCCCGAGTTGGGCCACTTTTTGCCATGTTCGCACATAATCAAGTTTATACCGTGTAATATGAACTTGTATGATTATCGTCAAAAAAATTCTTGACATTGGTAAAAAAATAACACATGATATTTCTTAAAACTTCAAATGCCTAATTGTTTAATATTACACATCTTAAGAGCATCGACCAGGTGGTTCATGATTCAACTCAATCCATTCACTTTTGTTACACAAAGGCACGAAAGTGGCCCAAGCTGTTTCAACTCAATCCATTCAGGGCCGGATTTGTCTTTTCGGGGCCCTGGGCCAGGCGAAAATTTGGAGGCCCCAAACGCACCGTGAGGAAGGCATGTGCATTCATGTGGCCAAGTTTTTAGATTTTACTGGGACATTTGCTCGCAAAAAAGCGCGCGAAAAAATTTCAGACTTTTTCGAATTTAAGCTAATTTTGCTATATAACAGGCGAGTGCGCGCGAAGCGTGCAAAATTGTACATGGTGTTTTTGGCTAAAATGGAGGATGCATACTGCACAGGGCAATATGGGGGGGGCCTGGGCCCGAGCCCATCTGGCCCTATGGTAAATCCGGGGCTGAATCTATTCAATTTTGCTACACAAAGGCACCAAAGTAGCCCAAGCTGTTTTACGACTACTTAAAACAAATAGCCATATCTTCGCTTATAGACCATTATTGAAACAAAGATAGTAGCTTTAGCTTTTACCTTGTCGACCAAATTAAATACAATCAATAAATGACATGTTTGTCTAATAATTTTCTAAATTGTATAATTTTTGTGACAACCTGTATCAATACTTTTCACAACAGACTTGATTGAACAAATATTAATATGCTTCTGTGCTATAACAAATGGAAAGAAGATTTTGACGATTCAAAAGTCAGGGCCATACAGTCATTTGGCGGCTCTGAATGGGATCCGTGTGCTCAGCATGTTTTGGATTATTCTAGGACATACAACCAGTTTGATTGGCGGTTTTAGTGGTATGCTTTGATAATAACTTTTGTCTGTTTGTGTGGGAAACAGATGACGTAGACGACGACAGTACGATGATGATATAAAGGACAATGATTATGAGGAGAAGGAAGCATATAACGATAATAATGACGAGGAGGAGGAGGAGAAGGGAAAATGAGGAGGAGATGATGTGATGATGATTGCGATGATAATGATGATAGTGTTGGTTATGGTGGTTGTGGTAGTGGTGATGGTTGGTGGTGGTGGTGGTGGTGGTGGTGGTGGTGGTGGTGGTGGTGGTGGTGGTGGTGGTGGTGGTGGTGGTGGTGGTTGTGATAGTGGACGATGAGGATGAGAAGGAGGTCCGATGATGATGATGATGGTTGTGGTGGTGGTGCCCGTGGTGGTGGTGCTGATGATGCCGATGATGATGGCGGTGCTGGTATTGATGAAGGTAGTGATGTCGACGGTGATATTGGTAATGGCGATGGTGGTGGTGATGAAGATGTGATGTAGGTGATATTAATGATGATGGTGACAATGATGATGATGCCGATGCGATGATGATAAGTCACGGTTGTTTGATGTGATTATGTATTAGTTTTTCAAACAAAACATGTAAACCCAATTTTAGGCTTAAACAGCTAATATGGATATCATGCTTATGTAACAGATGCTTTTGAGTCATTTTTAACTTTAATTTCCCCTCTTTTACAAACTTATTCACCTATACAACATTTAAACAGTTTTTTCGGATATAAAATGTATCTATTTCTGACCAAATTGGTGGCGCTATTTATTTACTGGAAATTACTGTTTCAAGCTTTTAATACAAATAATTTCTTTTATTTTTTGATGAAATATGTATATGAAATTTGTTTGTTGCTTGTTTCACCTATTCCATCTGCTTTAATGGCAGTATTGATCACCTACCCCTTGCAAATTAAGAAATATGATTTAGGATAAATAGCGCCACCTATAGTTTGCATTTAGCTAATAATGAAGCAAATTCTATATACATGTACATCAAACAACCGTGAAGTATAGTGTAGGTGGTGTTAAATGAAGGATGATTTTATATATCGACTAATACCATTCACAAGTTGAATAAATATTTTATTCCAGCAGTTAAAGTTACTCATTAAAACCCTTACTCATTGATCTATTTTGTTACAGATACCCCAGTACCATTTCAATTAATTATCCACCGATTTAGCGGTCAGATATTTGCTAATGCTTTTTTTGCTGTGGATTCCTTCTTCGTTCTGAGGTTTGTTTCATTTTTTTGTATGGGTGCAAGTGTAAACTCATAAACTGATGTCCAAGGTCGTTATCTACTTGACTGAAGTATCACGTATAGCACTTAATTGCGTTGGAGTCGCTCAACCGTGTACTTCATTTGTAGCCATTTGAGGAATGCTAGTCTATTTATTTGCGATTTTTGGCGAAAATATGGTAAAATTTTGATCGCTTCTTGCGCACTAGCCTTTCAAATAGCACAATTTACCTTCATTCGTGGCTAACATGGTATGAAATTTATTTTTTGTGCGCTTCGCGCGGAACTGTCCTATTAAAATCGGAACAAAACATGCCCGTCCCCGCTCTAAATTATAATGATTTAGCAGCCACTGTCGATCTTATACGAAAACCAACTCTTGGCCACTTGAGTGCACATGAAGACCTGAGCGCAAGAAGACCGTAATTCAAGTCCACTTGGCCCCTCAACATGCATATACACTAAAGTTGCGTATAGTTTCGCATAGTTTGGTAATGTTTATACATGTTCAGCTGTTCAGGGGCCAAAACAAATCTTTCACAACCTTTCATATTTTCACCCTGGAACATGTATTAAACATTATAAACCCCTAAGAAACTCCATGAGTGGCCAAACGGTTCCTGGTAAGCCGTATACTTCTACTACAGTATATGCAGTCTACTAGTTCACTGTTGACAATGGGCAGTCTTCATTGAACAGCTCTTTCTCAGAGCCAACAAACTTTAATTTAGCAGATAGGCGAGGTCTGCTTGTTTTCTGTAGACAAGGGGCAGTCTTCAGCAAACGGCTCTTTTCAGAGCTACCAAAACTTACAAAATCAGCAGATAGGCGAGGTCTGCTTGTTTTCTGTAGACAAGGGGCAGTCTTCAGCAAACGGCTCTTTTCAGAGCCACCAAAACTTACAAAATCAGCAGATAGGCGAGATCTGCTTGTTTCTGTTGACAAGGGGCAGTCTTCAGCAAACGGCTCTTTTCAGAGCCACCAAAACCTACAAAATCAGCAGATAGGCGAGATCTGCTTGTTTCTGTAGACAAGGGGCAGTCTTCAGCAAACGGCTCTTTTCAGAGCCACCTAAACCTTTATATTAGCAGATAGGCGAGATCTGCTTGTTCTCTGTTGACAAGGGGCAGTCTTCAGTGAACGACTCTTTTCAGAGTCATCAGTAGACAAGGGGCGGTCTACATGTCTCAATCTTAGGTACTTTGTCCTGAAGAAGTCAGAGCTACTCCTGACGAAAGCTTGACAGTTCTAAACTTGTCCGACGGCGAACCCGCTAAAACCCACTAATCCCTAAGAAACTATACGTAACTTTAGTGTATACATGTTGAGGGGCCAAGTGGTCTTCTTGCGCTCAGGTCTTCACATGCTTTCCTCACGGTGATATTGGGGGCCTCCAAATTTTAGCCTGGGTCTCTTAAAAGGTAAATCCGGTCCTGATTATATCTTTGACGCATGGTTGTGCTTTATCTATGTACCTACTTGAAGTGATTTTGTTAACAATAGAATGAAACTTTGAAAAAGAATGAATTACCTCAATACGCGGGTTTAGGGTTTCTCTACCGGAAGTCAATTTGTGCCGAAATTCCTTCCCACAATGCAATAAGCGTTTTGCATAACAATAGATACAATTCGGAGGTTAATCCATCTCCTTTGTTATGCAATACGCATATTGCATTGTGGGAAGAAATTTCGGCACAAATTTACTTCCGGTAGAGAAACCCTAAATCCGCGTATTCAAAAGCTACGTCCGTATTTTGTAATAATCTTTAAATAAGCACATGGTTGTCATTGCAGTGGCATGCTAGTAACATATTTCACATTAAATAAACTCAACAAGAGAGATGGACAGTTGAACTGGGCACTTTATTACTTTCACAGATTTTGGAGGTAAGTGTAAGATTAAAATAAGGATAATAAACAGTGCAATGCATTAGTCAAGATAATCGCACACGCCTTGGAGTTATCGCATTTAGCTTCCGAGCCGAGTGCAATAGAAGTATTACCCGTGTTCTAAAAGTTGCATCCTATCAGCGACTGCTATACCTTGTTTATGACTTTCAAAAGAAGTACTTGCATGTGCAACCGTGACTGTTTCAAAATAGCCCACCAAAGTCAATGAGTGGCTTTTAGGCTCCATGTCACATGGGAGCTCATGGGGGAAAATGGTAAATCACACATATTTAGCAGCACTTCTCCTCATTTTTCACAATTTTGCAGAATTAAGCAGCCTGTTTCAACAGATTTTGTCGTTATTTTAGGAAATCTGGCTTTTTTGTGTGATATCTCCCATTTCCCCCCATGTGACACGAGGCTCATGATTTTACATTTGAAATCACTCGCCTTAAAACTTCACATGCATTTTTCTGGAATTCCAAGTGCTTTTTTCCTCTGGCGTCAAAAATATGAAATTGAAAGTTTCACAACGAGAACACGCATATTACTTTCGCACTTCGAGATTAAAAAAAAAGCGGGAAATTTCAACATTTTCGGGCTGTTGAGAAGGGGCGGCAAAATTTAATTTCCTTCATCCCCCCGGTACACCACTGGCCACTGACGTCGTTCCAGTGTTGGGTTGGGGAAAGTTGGAAAGGGGTGTAAGGAAGTTTCAATCCTGTTGGATATCCATAATGGCAAAACTATTATGTAACTTTTCATTTCCGCCAACAGGCTGACCCCTGTATACATGCTTATAATTATACTCTGGACTACACTGGTACCACATTTCACCAATGGACCATTCTATTGGGCATTGACCACCGATTTCCCCGGAAAACTGCCAAGTCCTGTCACCGCTTGCCAAAAATATTGGTGGACGAATCTCCTGTACATTAATAACATATATCCAAAATATATGAACGAGATAGTAAGTGTTTTTTGTCACATCTGATATCATTGAATATGCATATAAGAATTAGTTCAAATTCAGATTCCGAAAAACTATTCACACGATTATGACAATGAAAGTGGTGGTCTTAGCATAGCGCGATGATGATGATGATGATGATGATGATGATGATGATGATGATGATGATGATGATGATGATGATGATGATGATGATGATGATGATGATGATGATGATGATGCATCGTTGCTTTGTACTTACAGTGTCTTACGTGGTCGTGGTACTTGGCAAATGATATGCAGTTTTTCATGATAAGTCCTTTGATTATCTATTTCTTATACAGGTATGTTAACACTCCACCTCATTAGAGAATGAATTTGGAGAAAACCTTGAGCAGCAAGACCTTCCCTCTAAGCTTTTAATCCGATAAGCTGATTATCTATTTGTTTCCATGAATTGATGTATTACTGAGCTCAATCATCTGAAATTACTGGAGCGTGAGTCACCCAGGCTGGTGGCTCAGCATAGTATTTTATTAACAAAAGGTTTTCTCCAAATTCATTTCCAAATGTGAATGTAACAAGATAAATTAATATTATGTTATTATTATTATTATTTGTAATTATTATTATTATTATTATTATTATTATTATTATTATTATTACTATTTACCTCTCCACGTGACCCAACCCGTCACTATACTCGCAGTGATCTCACAAAATAATATTCTGATATTCTGACTTTACCTTTAGATATTACAAGATTGGATATGCTGTGATTGCTGCTCTCATGACTGCATGTTTTACAAGTCTTGCAGTTTTGTCATGGAAACATGATCTATCTGCCATTATGACACAACCGTAAGTGGAGAAAAATGTTTAAATTTACATTTAAATTTTGCGTAAAAGTTGCCAGAAAACATTTCAGTTTTGGGTTATACACACTCTAAACAAAAGTATTGCAACATCGCTGAAAAAAGAAGAATTCGCCAAACTGTGAGATTCAATATCATGACGAATTCACATTACCTATTGAAGATAAGGTTAATTAAGTAATTATAGGGTGGATTCTTGCTACACCGAGTTTTTGTTTTTGGTTTTGTATTTTTCAACTTTTCAGACCTCAATATGAAGCTGCAAAGACGCGTTCTTACATTAAACTTGTGCCCCCCCCCCGCTCGTCATGGCCGTCGGTTCATGTAAGGCCGTCGGTAGACGGAAGGCGTTGTTGAAAAAAAAAATGGGTTAACAATAGACTATTTTTCACCCAGGGTGACAGGAAAAAGGGGACAATTGTAAAGAAAATGAAAATGATGAAAAATTGTCAATTACACATAAAAATTATGTGTTTTTATGTTAGTACCGTCTATATCCTTTTTTTTTTTTTTTTTTTTGCTCTTCACAAACCATGCAAAACAAATTTGGGTCAACAAATCACAACTTCCGTCGGTAAAAATATATTTCCATCGGTACATTTACAAGTTGTGCCCCCTCGGTTCCAAAATCCTGTTGCTTGTTCTATTAGTTACCTTCACTCGCTTTATAACATGATAAACGCGAGATTTTGCTACATTCTCTAATGCTTTTGTTGTCATTAGAACGTCATGATTTGCTACCAACAGCAATTGGTGCGTGGTGTGGGAATTCTACGATTGACTGATTCAGAATAGATTTCATCATACTTTGAAAAGGTGTAAAATGTCGTTGCAGTTCATCACATTAAAATCGCAAACTCTCTATTTTCCCCAGTTAGCCTAGCCATAACCATGATAACTTAAATAACAGTAATGACACATCTATGACAAACATTTTGATTTTTAAACAGGAATTTTCAGAATTCTACCGATGTTTATGGTATGAATTATATCTACAACAAACCGTGGGTTCGAATCAACTGTTACCTTGTCGGCATGATTGCAGGTTACGTGTTGTATGAGATGTCAAAGAAACAATGGAAAATACCAAAGGTGAGGATGAGAGCCAGTGAGCTAAGCCCCCTCCTTTGGGTTTTTTTGGGTGTGTGCTGGATCTTAGTGAGTCGTGTCGAGAGGCTGAAAATGACCCTAAATACTTGAAATGATGAAAAATATTACCTAATGGGACCTGAAGATTACAAAAAGAACAAAATTTCGCCAACATTTTATACCCTAAAAATATAACAGATAATATAATTTATAAAGCATATTTGATAGGCCTACCCTTGACCAATGAGAATTGATTATTTTGATTCCCTCAGAAATACCTGGTAAAAATAAATCGGTATGTTTTGGAATGAAATTCCCTTGCAACTGGCACAAAATTCTCAATGACTGGAATTATGCCATAATTGAACCATTAGGCTTGTGTCTGATCTGCAAAGTGCAACATCAACAAAATAACAAAATTAGGAGCGATTGCCGAATAGGGTGCAACTCTACTAGTCTCATTACAAGACTACCCTACCCCAACCCCTAAACTCCGTAAACGAGGCGCAACATTGTTTCATCTCTAAATTCAGTGGGGTGCTCTGCTAGGATGGTGTTATGCTTTAGCAACAGGCGTTGGAATGGTTTATGGTCTATACGGAACAAGCCAGGGGCATTACCAGACACAACCCCAAGCAGTATTTTACCAAACCGTGTCCAGAACATTATGGTCATCGGCTGTTGCATGGGTTGCATTCGCTTGTGCAATTGGAAAAGGAGGTAGGAAAACCATATGGAAGGAAAGATAACAATTAAGGGCGAGGGAAAGAGCTGTAGATGGTTTATATCTAACAAGGTCGAATGAGGAATACTAGGAGGAGAGCCTTTTGAGGTTGCCTTTTCCAGTCTCTTCTCGTATGCTCTATTTGTCTATCTCTTACGCCGGCACTTCCATATCGTAGGCGATACGTACATGTTGTTCGACCTAATAAACCTAATGAGTCCATATTAATTTTGTACAACTCAAAGACACCCAAACTCGGAATGCACTTAGAAGTTTTGAATTATCTACTAAGTTGGGGCTGGCTTCAAAACTCGACCGCCGGTTGAACCGCGTTCCATTGTTTAGAACAATAGAAACCGGCTCCAACCGAAGCCTTAAACCTTGTTTTTGCTACACCTGTGTTCTACCCAAACAATGAACAACTCAAAAATATACATGTGATGTGCCAAAACATTCCACCTGTCATCTGTTCACTAATATTTTGGTCTTATACCTATATTTTCTTTGTTTTAGGCCCGGTAAACAGTATACTTGGTTGGTCAGCTTTTGCACCATTAGCTAAGCTCGCATATTGTGCCTATCTACTACATCCTATCGTAATGAATGTCTACTACATGAGTGCCGTCACACCGTTTCATGCCATCAGTGACTACAATATAGTAAGTTTCAATATGGAAGGTGTCATCATAGGGATATGATGCTTATCGCAATATGTCATGCATCGTGTTCCTTCATCTCAGTGTCGCCTATGCAGAGGGGATCGAATTAGTTTTACAAATGTGCCCCCTCTTTGCACAACTTCTACTAGATTGGACCCCCGGTCGTCCAGACGACTTTATGTGCATTTCGTTGAGTCCATACCATCTCTTGCAGGTTTTCTCTTGCATCTGAAAGTGGGTTTGTTTGATGTGATCATTTATTAAAATTTATAACAAAACATTATATAATGTTCAATTCTAGATCTGGACAATACCAACAACTATAAGCCTAATATGTACAAATATGTCCAGCTGTTTTTAATATAGCTTTTCGTTTCTTTTCCAACTTATTCATCTTTTTCTGCTTCTTTGTGTTATTTTTATTCTATAAACTGTATATTTGTGTGCAGATTGAGGGCGCTATTTACATATATTTTAATTTTAATTTTGCCAAATAATATAAGTTATTCGTAACATTTCATGATCAAAAGTTTTTTGACAATTTCGTTGTTATTTATTACTCTTTTTCTGATGATATGCCATTATACTAGTGTCTACCCATATTTGTGAAGATAAAAACACGATTTAACATAGATATTTAAGTCTCCTTCGGAGTTATTACAATCTATACTAAAAGTATTGGTAACTGGTCTGAATAAGCATGAAGCACCAATGAAATCCTATCACCCAACACTTTGAGTGTTGCAATGGAACCAGAACAACATTTGCATGATTGTACGATGATCACATCATGTGTTTTTTGAGACTAACCCAAAAAGATTGGTTATACTTATGGGGCTACAATGTGAGTCGGTACTCTTTGGGTTAAATCTTTGCATTACCACAAAAAGGGACTGCCTTTTGAAGAGAGAGAGAGCAATCACTCTCCACTGCTCTCCTTAAATCTGATACAGGATGATGATTTTTTGCTCTCCTGAGTTGACCATTCCCTCCTTACATTCTATTGTAAATGCTCTAAGCAGTTCTACTTGAAGGCTCCAAAAGAGCTATTTAATGCTCTCCTGCAAATTCCAAAATACATCATTTGAGTAAAGAAGGGGAGTTAATATGACCATGTAAAGACCCACAAGAAAAAAGAGAGATAACTTTCCCTTTACTTCTTTATACCCGGTAATATATTTACCGTTACGTGGTTACATTTTGATCTTTTCCTTTTCCTTTTCAGATCTATCTCTTCTTAGGAAACCTAGTGTTGTCCTATGCAGCAGCATATATCATGTCTGTATGTGCTGAAGCACCATTTATGGCATTGGAGAAATTGATTCTACCTACGAGAGGCTCATCATCAGCACCAGTTATAACACAGAGCTCCGAACGGGGCTCCGAAACATCAAAACTACTAAAAGATTAGCTAGGAGAGCGTTTGTAAATCGTATAGAACGGGGACACACAGGCGTTCATATATGAAAAGCGTCCGGGTATACACTCGAAAACCTAGTGTTCTAAAAATAATTTGGATTGTATATGCTGAAAAAGCACCATTATGACATTGGAGAAACTGGTTCTAACTTGCAATATATTGCCTCTCTTGTATTTTGGGGGCTTCTTTCTTTTAAAATAGTGATGATTTTTAAATGTTTGAACTTTTAATGTGTTAATAATCTTTGTAATTTGTATGTGTGCAATACTTGTGTTGATTTTTTTTTATGACCACGTTTGCAAGGGTGCAGTCTCCTATTAAAAACAATGCTGGATCCATGCCGTGTTCTAAATACAATGAGCTGGAGATTGAGGGCAGTTAATACATAAGTTGAATTAAAGTTGTAACTTCAACACTACACTATTTTTCGCTCACCTGGAACGTTTTCACTAGTCCGACTAGCGTCTTCAGCAGATGGTGATGCTGTGTTGATATCTCTCATCAGTGAGAGATATCCCGATTATGAGACAAGATATCAACACAGCATCACCATCTGCTGAAGACGCTAGTCGGACTAGTGAAAACGTTCCAGGTGAGCGAAAAATAGTGTACTGTTGAATTTAAAACTTTAATTCATTTTATCTACCACTACGTATGAATATCCATTCGTATAATACATAAGTTGTCAAGTTATATAAGAAACCGTTGCATGTTACGACCATTGGAGGATAAAGTTGTTGAAGGCATCAGGGCAGTAAAGTCCCCTCCCTTATACCATACGGTCATTGCCCACTGTAGATCAGAGATCACTTGAAGGTCAAATATGCTCTCACTGGGTTATTTTATTTTTATTTAAAAAGGCTCAGTGGCTCTGAAAAGAGCTCATTGGATTTAGCAAGTGGCTCACATTGGTTAATATGGCAGACCTCCAATTTGAGGCATGAGGGGGCAGTGTTGAGGTCCACCCATAATTCAAATATAATTTTTGTTTGTGCTTAATATAGGCAGTTGAAAGACTTCACAGTATATCCAGAAACAAGCTAAAAAATAGAGAAATTTACCAATAAAAAGGCAGAGAAGACAATATAATTTAACACAGCAGATTATATTTACTTGGCATGTAGGCCTGGCCTATTCTGCAGTAAGCCCATCTTCGGTAAATGTTATTTTGCAAATGTAATAAACTGGTCTCCAATGGCACCTTTTCCTGTCACATGGTATTAAAATATAAAGTTAACCGTTCACAATTTGTGGGTACATTATGGGATAAAAACACATTATGTAATATTCAACAATTGTGTTTCAATCCTTTTTTTTTTTTCTCTTTTTTTTTTTTTTTTTTGGTACAAATAGTCGCAAGTGTTAAAATTAAGTAATTTTATTTGTAGGTACATTATGAGCACAATAAGCACATGGGATATTCAATAATTGTGTTTTATCCTTTTCTATTGCTAAAATTGAATTATTAAGTATTAAATTAAAATATCTTTATTTGTGGGTACATTTTGGGCAGAATAAACATTTTACGAGATGAACAGACTTTAACCGTTTTACTGGAAAACAAAATTGGCTTCCTATTTATTAATCTATTTTTTACTGTCCCTAAATGGACAATGTATTTGCAACTGTTTAAATAGACATATTTGAATACTTAGTGTTCGAAGTGAACATTAGAGTATTAACAAACCCAGCTTTTCTTGCTTATAACATTTGCTGAGGTGGACGCCCTCACTGAATGTTTTTAATTCATTAACACAATTAAATTGTACTTTATTAAATCAATATAGCCTGCAAAAATCAAGACTCTAGGTGCTGTAGTTTTGTCAAAATCCGAGAATTTTGAATAAAACGCCGGAACCGGCGCTTTATTATTACGATGGAATTATTAGTCGAACGCATACACGATGTTCATAACATACAGTACGTACACGGCGTGCGGGACGGTGATATACACAACAAAAAGTCGTATTATAACATGACCGAAGGAGTGGTACGTACTGGCGATGTATGTGCGCTGGTAGTAAATTCCAATTTTCTTTGCTTTGCCGTAGTTGTTCGGCTCAAAAATATCTGACAGTAAAACCTAACATTTTTGGCAAAGAAATGCTAATATATTTTGTTTGAAAATGTTATAATATGGCTTTAAGGCCTACACATTATAATATCATGAAAATTTGCTGTGACGTCACTTATTTGCATATTCATGCTGTGACGTCACTTATTTGCATATTCATGCTGTGACGTCACTTATTTGCATATTCATGCTGTGACGTCACTTATTTGCATATTCATGCTGTGACGTCACTTATTTGCATATTCATTCGACGACGTCACTTATTTGCATATTCATGCGACGACGTCACTTATTTGCATATTCGTGCGACGACGTCACTTATTTGCATATTCGTGCGACGACGTCACTTATTTGCATATTCATGCGTTGACGTCACTTATTTGCATATTCATGCGGTGACGTCACTTATTTGCATATTCATGCTTTGACGTCACTTATTCATGCTGTGACGCAACTTATTTGCATATTCATGCGATGACGTCACTTATTTGCATATTCATGCGATGACGTCACTTATTTGCATATTCATGCTGTGACGTCACTTATTTGCATATTCATGCTGCGACGTCACTTATTTGCATATTCATGCTGCGACGTCACTTATTCATGCTGTGACGCAACTTATTTGCATATTCATGCGATGACGTCACTTATTTGCATATTCATGCGATGACGTCACTTATTTGCATATTCATGCTGCGACGTCACTTATTTGCATATTCATGCTGTGACGTCACTTATTTGCATATTCATGCTGTGACGTCACTTATTTGCATATTCATGCTGTGACGTCACTTATTTGAATAAACAAATTTGAATAAACAAATTTGAATAAACAAATTTGAATAAACAAATTTTGATTACCCAAATTTATACACAAATTTGAATACACAAATTTGAATATACAAAATATGAATTTACACTGAAAATACATGAAAATTTTATGAATATGTTTTCAATATAAATTTCTATGAATATTCAAATTTTTATCCATTGTGCTTTTATGAATATCGAAAATTCGAAAAAAATTAAATGAATATTGAATTTTGAATATTCACACCAAATTTTTACGATTTTTAATATTAAATTTCTAATATTACAATTCGATTATTCATAATTTAAATATTTAAATTTGAATAGATATAAATTTGAATATTCATTTAAATTTGAAAATAAAAATTTGAATATTCATTTAAATTTGAATATACAAATTTGAATATTCATTTAAATTTGAAAATTAAAATTTGAATATTCATTTAAATTTGAATATACAAATTTGAATATTCATTTAAATATATGTTTTAATTTGAATACATAAATTTGAATATAAATTTAATTATTCAAATTTGAATATTCATTTACATTTACATTTGAATATATAAATTTGAATATTTATTCAAATTTGAATATACAAATTTTAGTAGTTATTTAAATATATAAGTTTTAATTTGAATACATAAATTTGAATATAAATTTAATTATTCAAATTTGAATATTCATTTACATTTACATTTGAATATATAAATTTGAATATTTATTCAAATATGAATAAAATTATACAAATTTGAATACTTATTTAAATTTGAATATATAAATTTGAATATTCATTTAAATATTCATACAAACTTGGAAACTCGTAAAATGCATTATAAAAAAATTGATGAAACAAAGAAAGTGCCAACATTTGATTAAAATTTTGTGGTATCATAACCAAGTAAACATACATATGTTTCATTTGTAACACTGCATTTGGGTCCTGCTTTATTTATTTGAGCGTAGTGAAAGGAAATGTAAAAAGTGGCTCAACTTACCCCACTCTCCCCTAATTATGAAAATACTGAAACACATAATTGTATATTCAAATTAATATAAGTTAATATAAATATTTTTATTAACAGTCCGTTGTGTTTTTAATGAATATTGAAAAAAATTCAAATTTAATTTGATGACTATTCAAATTTTTACGATTTTTAATATTAAATTTCTAATATTACAATTTGAATATTTATACAAATTTTTTAAAAATCTGAATAGTCATAAATTATTAAGTTGAGTCGTTTCGTGAATTTTAAAATATTAGGAATATATTTCTTACCTGTTGAAAATTAATTTGAATATTCAAAAAATTTGAATAACTAAAACTAAAAAATGGAATATTCTTCTTTAAAATTGTAATATTCTTACAAATTTGAATATTCAGATTTTTAAAAATATTTATATTTAAATGTTGATTAATATTCGATCAAATAAACACCGCAATAACATATTCTAATCACACAAACCACGCAACTCCTTTCAAATACATTTGTTCAATTTACTTCAGAAGAATTGTGTGGTTTTATCACGATTAATAGTTTAATGTAAAACATTTTCCCTATTATATTTTCATTACCTGATGACTATTTGCATACATGATATCATTAATACTTGCCCTCATATGAATATTCACATTATGACATGACCTCATGAATATTCTCATTTAATATGATCTCATGAATATTCACATAATTATTCGCGTAAATCGCAATTAAGTGCGCAAAATGCGTTATCATTTTAATTCATTAGTTCCGATTTAAAATTGACTTAGGCCTATTTGATACTTTGGTCATGTGCGTGTGGGTTGACGAAATACATTGAGTTATGTGCAAAACGTTGACATGAACTTCACAGCCCTGCAAAGTGTAGTGGTATATAACCTTTAATGGTGGTCTGAACCCTGGTATTAATATGGAAATCGAAATAGGCCTATGTATACTTTCATATACTTTAGACCAACAATTTAGCAGTTATGAGGCCCGAAAGTTTTCATAATTCCAGGGTTAAGACCACCCTTAAGTCGTGCTATTAATGGTGGTTAGGCCTACAGTTTTATTGCAACATCGTTTTACAACGTTGAGGCGTTAGCAAGGTATAGTTATGAGTTAGTAGGTATTTTTGCCAATGCAAGCTAAGGTAACAGTCACATACGTGTGAAGGTTAAGTGTTAATAAATGGGATTACCGTCAGATAGGACTACCACAAAAAATGATCACACGCAGCGTCGGGATTCCCGTAATAGGCCTAAAATTCGTTTCACAAAAAAAAATTAAGTAAAAATGTATAATAAAACACGCTCTTTGAAAATGTTTGTCATACACTGCAAAAGTTGTGTTGTCCAAATCTAAACTAGGTGTTGACAAAATTGCACCCAAATTGGGCTGAGATAGACATACGTCTACATAAATAACATTTACCATGTTCACCAGGGCCATTATTAAACTTGTGATCAGTTGTGTCGACTACATCCAGAAAAGATGCGCAAATGAAACGACCACTGCTGAAATTATCTGTGATTTTACTTTTACAAAAAATACGCCAGATGACATCACCAGAAGCTATTTTTTTTATTGAAAGGCATTGTGAGTAATTTCGATATATTTTTTTTTATTTTTTCAAAGTAAAATCACTGATAATTTCAGATTAAAAAGGTTTATTGATAGCAAAGTCTCATCATTCATATCTGGTTTTGTTCTGCCAATTTTTGAAGCCTTGCTGATTTTGGATGTCCCACTTGGTCCGCTGAAGATACGGCAGTCGATCCAATAGGCAAACAGCTGCGTTGTTTCCATGAATGGCCTAAAGAAGACAGTAGTCAGCAGTTGATCTCGTCCTTAAAATAAAGGATAGGTATAGTTTTTATAAAACACTATCCGAAAAGATCTGACGTGTTAAGCTAACTTATAAAGCTAAAGTTGAATTGATATTTGAAATTTAAACGTGGCACGAGCTGGTCCATTGTGGCCAAAGGCGGCAAATTTGAAATTGAGAAAAAGGCAAAAATATGAAGTGAAAAACAATAAAATATATAAGAAAATAGTTATCACATAACTTTAGAACCAAGTACGCTAGATCTTTGGTGTTTTCAGTATAATGTTTGTATATTAGGTATATAATAACTCAAAAATGCCTCCTTTGACTTCCATGGACCAGATCGTGTCACATTATGTGTATTTTTTGGTTTCTTTTTAAGTAAGACTCTACAAAACACTGGTGATAGAATATGGTGACCTCATGTGCTGTATAAGTTTGTGTCATATTATTTGCATATCAGCTAATTCGTCGCATAATTTTGTCTGAAATCCCGTTAATCCATATAACCTGCACCCGATCACCGATTAACTGCTAACTTGGTGAGTGTAGTTACCTCTGACTCACCACTAATTGCAACAGAATTTTTTTCATTCCTATGAATCTCAGAGATGTCCCCTGAACAGCATACAAAAAGTATACTAAAATATACTTGGTGGAAAGGTAGTTTTTGGCGGGAAAAGGTCATACAGGGGTCATATTTCAAAATCGCTCCAATCATGTTAAAAACTATACCAAATCATTCCTGTAGTCATAAGGATTCAGAAAAAATATAGTTTGCCATATCTGTGATGTACGGTTCTTGAGTTATAACCGAAAAGGTCAAAGGTCAAAAGTTAGGTTCAACAGAGGTCAAAAAACTAAAAATTGTCTGATTTTAACCAAAATGGTCTCAAATTGTTCGGCTTGCAAACATAATTCATTTAAAGAATATTTGCACTGTTTAGGTTGTTTAATTACATGCGTAACATCGAAAACTAGGTCGGGGTCAATAAACTTTAATGGTCAATGACCTCTTTTACCCTGCTACCTAGCTAACGAAACATCCAAGATATGGCAAACTATTCATATTTTGGAGTGTTTTTAAAGGACGAACACATTGAGACCATTTTTTCAAGGAGATCGGAGCATTTTTCGAAGTTGACCCACGTGTAGCCCAAAATTTGACCTTTGACCTTTTTGCTTATAACTTGAGAATGGTACATCACAGATATGACAAACTATACTTTTTCTGAATCCTTAAGACTAGCGGAATGCTTTGGTATAGGCCTAGTTTCTAAACAGATTTGAGCAATTTTGAAATTTGACCCCTGTATGACCTTTTCCCGCCAAAAACTACCTTTCCACCAAGTATATTTTAGTATATTTTTGGTATGATGTTCAGGGGACATCTCTAAAATGTATAAAAGTGAAAAAAATTATGTTGCAATTAGTGATGGGTGACACCACTAATTTGTTTAGATTGACTGGACTAAAAAGTAATTTTCTTTCATAATATTGTAAGAGCAATACACTTTCCATTAAAACCAAATAAAATCTTTTGTCTATAAGGTAATAGATAAAAGAACATTTAATTATGAATGAAAATGGTTTTACAAGGTATTCTGTATCAAGAACCAACATGTATCAATTTATTTGAATAAAACTGTCCGTCCTATCGGGGCGTAAATTTGACCTCAAAAATATTTACCAAGAAGCCCACCTTATTTTGTGTTCAGTGAGTTTAAGTAGATAAAGTATCGCCCTGAGTGTAAACTTGGGTATGACTGAAAATTTTTGCTTTTTAGTATCAGGTGTGCAGCGGGCCCTGTGCCTCATGGAAGAACAGAGGATACCTTAAAACATCCACTGAATGAGTAATCCAGGCAAAAGAAGAAATAAAACAAACCCTGATCATTTCGAGATATCCAGAGGTCAAAATTTAAAATTGCTCTGTGTTCAAACTCCAGAGTAGTCCTCTGCAGCTCTGGCAATAAGGATTCAGAAAGGTCATCATTTGGGCTCTACGCTAATGATTTCCTCCAATTTTGACAAAAATAGTCTCAAATTGTTTATCTTGATATAGCAATCCAAAAAGGAATAGTTTGCACTGTGTGAGTGTAAGTTTGGACATGTGTAAACATTATTATGCCCCCCCAAAAAAAAAAAAAAAAATCAGGTTTGGAAAATCTTATTTAATTTAAGGGCTCGGATAACAACGTTTGCACAGTATTTTTCTGGGACATAAGAGCACATCAGACATATCGAATTGCATTCTGAATACGAGGGATATCTTTCTGATATATCAAATAATTTTGTGAAATTCGCAATATAATTCAAATTTTATGGCAAATTATTAAAAATTGATAGGGGCCTATTTTTAATATTCAACAGTTCTCGAAGTAAACTTTATAAATATAATGATGAATTAATTGGACTTGATACTGTTACATTAGTATTTTACAAATCTGTTTCGTAAGGCCACTAGGGCCTCGCTCATCAGAAGCACATAACCATATGAGGATCACAAAAATATATACACACTGCCTATAGCAGTGTGTATATATTTTTGTGATTACCTCATGGTTATGTGCTTCTGATGAGCGAGGCCCTAGTGGCCTTACGAAACAGATTTGTAAAGTACTAATGTAACAGTATCAAGTCCAATTAATTATTTAATTATTTAGCTCCTTTTTGGTTGAGCACTTTACTTTTGGATGATTTCAACCATCTTGGATGTATATCTTGGATTTATCTATTTAAATATAATGATGTGTACTTTAGTGTATGTAGCTGGGAGGAAAAGCCGACGATCATTTAAAAAAATTCGAATTAGGTCTTTTTGAGAAAAAATGTGTATCTTCAATACGAAAGATCAAAATTTTTAAATTAAGTTTACTTCGAGAACTGTTAAATATCAAAAATAAAAATATATCAAATTTTGATAATTTGCCATCAGACCTCACAAACTTTAAATAATGCAAAATGAGCATTTGTTTGAAAAAAAAAAAAATAAGCGGCAACTAATAATTATGTTTCAAAGGCTTTATAGGGTTCTGTAACCCATGCACCTTTGGACAGTTTTGGGACCTGAGAGCACACCAGACATATCAAATTGCATTCTGAATACGAGTACTGTCCTTCTGATATCAAATAATTAAATTCGCGATATAGGCCTAATGCAAATTTTATGGCAAATTATTAAAAAATGACATTTTTGACTAAACTTAGTTTAGACAAATGTTTCATTTCAAAAATAACAAATGACAATTTGAATGACATGTCCTTCATTTTTAAGCAATTTATAAACAAATTTTTTTTTTTTACACTTGCGATGAAATCACTGAATGGGTCTTTAAGTATACATAGCATTAGATTGATAAAGTCTACCTATAATTAAAGACAGAGATAAAAACAATTTATCGCGTCTGATGTCACTGTCAATTACGATCCTTGATTGGTTTACAGAGGTTAATCAGCGCGTAAAAGGAAGACCGATCTATCTGGTGCTGATCGGAGAAAAGGAATAGCAGCAAATGGCGAAAAATTACGTACTTTTACAAGGCAAAAAGCAGCTTTTCTAGACATTGTTGACATGGTGCCTTCGCCAAAGAAAGTTTCCTACTATAAAGACCTAACTTTTGAGATGGTTTGCATGTCGAAAGGTGCAAAATTAACAATAAGGCGCCCGGTTATAAATCCGCGTTCAGCAAGTCATCATCACGACGTCAGACGCGATAAATTCTTTTTATCTCTGTCTTTAATTATAGTTTACTTACCTACTAATGCAAAATATATTGGTGCAGCTATTATATAGTCTTCACTTCACCTCGCCTAGAACGTTTCATCCTCTGTAGTGTGAAGTCTTCAATAATGTTCCATTTCTGCCTATCTTGTGCATCCCTTGTTCATTGTTGTTCATCACGTGGTTGTCGTGTCGTCTTCTTTTTGCCGTCCGCTTCTCCGTTTCCATGTCTTGATTCAGATATATAGTGGGTTTTTTATGTCCCTCTATCATTGCATGCCCACCTCTACTTATGTATCATGTTTAGCATCGTTGATATTTTCTGCTGTAGGCCTATGTACTTGATTTCCACATGTCTTACACTATTCCTTATATAGTCCTCCGATGGGTCTACAGGCTGTATCAAAATGATTGGTACCCAACACTTCTCGGTGTTACTGACAAGCTTGCTTCTTTAATATTCAACGATGGATCATCTGGAAATGCCCAGGATTTATAGATTAAAAACCTTTTATAGCATTCATCTACAAATAAGGTAGCTCCTATGTTGCATTTTGATATGGTAGTCTAGTCCAAAATCAGTGCAAACTGATGGGTACCAATCATTTTGATACAGCCTGTACGAGTCTCCGTACGGCATAATATGCAAAATAAAATAAAACTAGATTTAATCACCAGGAAAATTATAGAACATAAAACTACCTAATAAAAGGTAATAAAATCTGTAGATTGCGAACAAGGTGGTATCTTAAGCAATCCCAAAGTGTATATCCTTCGGATCAAAGTATAATAGAAATATGATTGAATGAATGGTATTGGTATTATATATATAGGCCTATGTTCATTTTTTAATCACTGAACTGCCTATCCCTCAAAGCCCAAAGTATTCTAGTTAATTATTCGGGTTTCTACGGCGTATATAGTAAAACATTCCAAAATTACCAAACAAAATAATGTTCTCCAAAAAGGGGAGACACACATGCACCAGTACACTATGTAGGGTCTAGGGAGTGATCCCAGTCATGCCGGTTGGGGGGAGGTTGTCGAGCGTATTTAAATCAATAGTGTAAAATTTCTGTGGACTTATACTTTAGAAAATTGTTTTTAATTGTACATTTTTTCAGAATTGCATGACAATAAATATATATTGAACCCTTGATAAATTGTACCATATCATCGAAGGCATCCACAGTACAAAAACAAAATGCTCATAAATTATGCTTCCATCTAAATGTCTAGATTTCGTCAGATAAATGATAATGAGAAATTAATGACTTCGGCGTTTGAACTGTTGACTGTTTTTACCTTGGAATTCCGGAATTTTATTCTAAATTTTGGATTTTCTTACATTTACACCAAAGTAGATTTTCATTTAACAAGGAATTTCATTTTGGTATGTAAATGTACAATGCTACTGTCTTAAAATCGTAATTTTGAGAAAAAACGGAAGGCCCCCATTTGAGCAATTTTACGTTTATATTAGCGTATATGTACATTTATCTTAACTTTCACATTCAACTATTCTTAATGTAGAAGCCTCGCGGATTCCGAACTTGATGTTCATCACATCTAAATGATAATGAAATCAAATCATTTGAGATTTATAATCTTTTAAGAATGATTTAATAAGCAGGTTGAAATTCATTTCAAGTTACTGAAACTCTTTATTGCAATTAGCATTTCCAAGAAATAGGCCTTGATATATTTATCGTGCAGAAATGTAGGCCCGGGAATGTAGGCGTAGACTTTCTCTGTAATAGACCATGGGACAAGGCTTGCTAAGTGCTTCAGAAAGTAGTTTTCGTTCTCCCTTTCTGGGTAGAGGATGGTTTATACATGAAAATATAGCTATTACATCACTGATCAATAATAGAACATTTCCCACTTTCAAAAGTTGCACGTTACTGTGTAATTTAGGAGTTATTTGGGGTTTAAAATGTGTTTTTCGTGATTTTTTTCCATTTTTGCCCAAAAATGTCAAATATTAAATTAGCTGTAATTTTCAAAATAAATTGAGTAGAAATTTCATTTCTATTGTAGATGTTACATATTACATGGATGTCTAACACTGGTGAATAAAAATGTCACAGCACAACTCTAAAATATAAAAAAATGGCAAAAACCATATTTTTGTGCTATTTCGGCCATTTTTGAGCTAAAAATGTAATTTTTCTGAACAAAAAAGTTAATGATGGTGAATGTCTGTGACTTATAGTTTTTGATCTATGGCCCTTTCAAATTCATATATGGACTAAAATAGCATGTTTTTGTTCAATATTTCCAATATTACGCCCAAAATGGTCCTTTATGGCCATTTTAACCAACTTGTTAGTTTTTGGAAAGTGGGAACTTCACTTAATAATATGAACATGTAATTGTAGGCCTACTTTAATGGTAAGCTATTTCAAGATCCACTAGTATGCCCACTACCGGGGTAGCAGCAATTTTATCTACTTTCAATGCAGTAAAATGATGACTAAAATGATTTTGCTGCATTGAAATTAGTAAAATTGACCGATATAATTGCTGCTGCCATGGAAACCAAGCTACCATTGGATCTACAACTAGCTTAAAATGAAAGTACTATAATATATCCATAATATATGTGAAGTTCCTACTTTCCAAACACTGAAAATTTTGTTAAAATTACAAAAAGGACCATTTTCAGCCTAATATTGGAAAAATTGACAAAAACATGCTATTTTAGTCCATATATGAATTTGAAAGGGCCATAGATCAAAAACTATAGGTCACAGACATTCACCATCATTAACTTTTTTGTTCAGAATAACTAGGTTGATATAATGACATATTTTTTAAATCAAGAAAATATATATTTATTTGTTTTTCCCATGCAAAAATTACATTTTTTAGGTCAAAAATGGCCAAAATAGCACAAAAATATGGTTTTTGCCATATTTTCATATTTTAGAGTTGTGCTGTGACATTTTTATTCACCAGTGTTGGAAATCCATGTGACATGTAACATCTAGGCCTACAATAGAAATGAAATTTCTACGCAATTTATTTTGAAAGTTACAGCTATTTTAATATTTGACATTTTTGGGCAAAAATGGAAAAAAAATCACGAAAGACACATTTTTAACCCCAAATAACTCCTAAATGAGTAAAGTAAAACGTGGGAACTTTTTGGATATTAATTCAGACATATATTTACTCTTGATTTGTTATGTTTTCATGTTCTGCCCAAGAGTGGACTACGGAAGTGAAAGATAAATGCCTATGTCTCATAGTCTATAATAGGTTTTTGTATTGTCGTATGGTCTATGCCGATACAAGGAGGTTATTTTTAATGAAAATTTAAAAAAAAAATAAGGCCCATACAATCAATATTTCTGGCACAGGGTGATGAAATCAACATAAATGGCGTTTATATACTAAAGATAAATTATTATAATTTCAACAGAATTTTAGAGACCAAGCCTATCTGTCCGTCTGCTGGGTTATATGGTTACACTCCAATGGTGTCTAGAGATTCTAGACACCATCTTGTCCTCGATTTGTAAACATGTTTTTAAACATGTTTAGGAATTTGATGCCTTGTGTTTAGATATTAAACACTTGATGTTTTGAAGTTTGACATCGGTGTTTAGATTTTACACATGTTTACAAATCGAGGACAAAAAGTGTTCAATCTCTGACAGTGTATACCGTATATATTAGGTGAGATTTTGGGATAGGTTACATTGGGTTAGGTTAGGTTGTGCTATAACGGATAAGGTTATGTTACGGGTTGTGCCATGCTGTATAGGGTTATGTTAGGTTGTGCCATGCTTGGGTTATGTTAGGTTGTGCCATGCTATATTTTTATGTTAGGTTGTGCAATGCTTGGGTTACGTTAGGTTGTGCCATGCTTGGGTTATGTTAGGCCGTGTAAAATTAATATTTTGGTTCTCGTCCCCTCCCTCCTCAATTTCTGGGATTTGTCAGATTTTTTTTTTTTTTTAGATGTTTTAATTTTTTTAGACTTTGGAATGATTTATGAAATTTTAATACATATAAATAAGTTTATTAGAGAACAAGCATCACTTCCAAGTCTTTTGTGGTACTCTAGGGGTTTATCCTCAGAATCTCACATTTGAAAAAAAAAAAAAAAAAAAAGGGCCTCATCGTTTCCTCGAGCACTGTTGAGAAGACCGAAAACTACTGACAATGCTAATTTTACATTGAAAAAAAAAAAAAAAAAAAACACCTCCTCCCTCATCAATTCATGAAAATCCTCTGGACGAGAACCAAAACATTAATTTTATACGGCCTTAGGTTGTGCCATGCTTGGGTTATGTTAGGTTGTGCCATGCGAGAGTTATGTTAGGTTGTGTGCGTTAATAAATTAAATATACATATAGATACATGTAGAATATAAAGTTGTGTTCCCAGCAAACACAAAAGTGTTTTTAAAACGTTATAAATGTGTTGAAAACGTATTTTGATTTTAGTCAAAACATTTTAATAATGTTTATAATGTTGTATAAAGGTCATGAAAACGTTTTAAAAATAAAGTTATGACATTTTATTGCAAACTATTTTAGGCAAAAATAGTTTGTAAACACTTTAACATCGCTACGTTATAATTCTTTGCATGAAGTTTTCAAAAATGTTTTTGAATGTTATTAAAATGTTTTACACTCTTCATACCCTTAAGTTTAAATAATGTTTTGTGGTTGCTGATCAGGTTAGGTTGAGTTACATTGTGTTGCAAAATTAGGTTACACTGAAAAGACTAATTCGTCAAAAATGTGGTCTAAAACAAACATTTTTAGTGCATGAGAATAACAAATTTATGAATTATGAATTAAAAATAAGTTATTTAATTGATCATTTGATATGTCATAGACTAAAACTGACAACATTAACTACATATTTGTCATTCATTAATATGTCATTTTATAAATTATTCATTAATTCGTCATTAATAAATGAATATTTGAAAATATTTGTAATGATGAATAGGCCTATTATTAATTTGAAATTCCAAGCACATTTTCAGCATTTTTGTCTTTAATGACATTTTATAGTTACATTGACTAATTCTAATTTGTCAAATTATACCACATTTTTGAATTAATCTTTTCGGTATATATCAAAGTAACTTGCATTTTACCATGTTTACAGTCATTTTGTTTGAAAAGGGGTCCAAATATATGAGAGTTATAATATTATGATGTACTAAAATAGGGTTTATAAAATTGTTAATAAAACTGAAGTGTGGGTCCATTTTCAAATACAATTGAAAATGGGGTTCATGAAGTTGAATGCAAGGAGAGCGCTTTCCTACCTAAAAGCGGGCCATACAGACTATGATCAACATCAGAGTAGAGATTTACACAAATTGATTTCTGGCCACTGACATTAATTTGATGGGACCCCTCCCCCAAAGAAAATGACAGTCGCCTTAATTTTGTTTGCTTTAAAAAATATTTAATACAGAGGGTGTTATAACATCAGCTATTATATTAAAATTGAAATTTCAGATTTGCACTTTCTTTCCAGGATTTTATAAAAATCACTACCGCGTGTGGATTTCAATACCCTGTATCAGAAATGTAATTGATTGCATAGGCCTATAATATACACTCAAAATTACAAAGATTTAAAAATAAATCCTTAAGACTGTAGTTAGGGACCAATCAATTTTAGATTTAAAATTAATCTTATAGATTTGAATTTTAAATCTTAAAGATTTAATTTTAAATCTAGCACTTGATTGGTCCCTAATCACAGTCCCTTGGGATTTATTTTAAATCCTTGAAATTTAGAGTGTATAGGAATAAATGTATAAATGTAACATCTAGTTTTTGCAGCTACAAATTTTATTACTAAACACAGTTCACCAGAAGATAGTGTTCATATACACAAGGATATACCGTACACAAGGTCTATTTCTTTAAATCGCCAAAATAACCTGACAATGTCTGATATATGCATGGAATCAATTCTGTGCTTCAGTATCATGAAATGAATTTCAACATTTATACTTATTCAATATTTCTCAAAAGATTATAAAATGTCAACAAATTTGATTTCATTATCACTTAGATGTGATGAACATCAAGTTCGGAATCAGCGTGGTCTTCTACGTAAAAAAAAATACTTGAATGGGAAAATGAACACAATGCACAAGTGCGCTAATAAATGTAAAATTGCTCAAATCAAAGCCCTTGTTTTTCTGAAAATTAAAATTTTTAAACAATTACAATGTATATTCAAATACTAAAATAAAACGCCATGTAAAATGGACGTCTACGTTGGTGTAAATGTAACAGAATCCAGTATTTTGAACATGATTTCGGAACCCCGAGGTAAAAACAGGCAACAATTCCAACGCCGAGTCATTAGTTTCACATTACCATTTATCTGATGAAATCTGGACATTTAGATAGACGCATGATCATTTTGTTTTTGTTCTGTGGATGCTTTTGATGATATGGTACAATTTATCGAGGGTGCAATAGATATTTAGTGTCATGCAATTCTGAGAAATATACAATTAAAAACAATTTTCTAAAGTACAAATCCCCTTTCTGCGTGGGTTTTGTGGGAATGACAGTCACCAATAGTAAATTTTAAAGAATATACAGCCTGTCTCAAAAAAGTTGTGCAAGTGAAAAGCGCCCTCTTTGGCAATTAGAAAATACCGTTGTGACATTATGCTTATATCAACGTCAAGGGCATTGTCTTAGCTCTCAGATGCCGTTTTTTTGTTCAATTTGCTTGTTTATAGATTAAAACAAGTAAATTGAACAGAAGAAACGGCATTTGAGAGCTAAGACAATGCCCTTGACGTTGATATAAGCGTCATGTCACAACGGTATTTTCTAATTGCCATAGAGGGCGCTTTTCACTTGCACAATTTTTTTTGAGACAGGCTGTATGGCTAGGCCTACTTAACTTTTTCAGAACAATGGTGTACACTGCAGCGATGTCCAGCAAGATTTCAGTCTTCTGTTTTCCATTTGAACTGCTTGCTCACAGTTTTCTTCTTATAAAGTCGCTTCAAACGTCTTTTGCACTACGCAAGTCACGTTGTTCCTGGAAAATAAAAAAATATGCATGTTATTAAAACAGCCAGAAATGGGCAAATCGACCATAATGATGAACGTCACAATTTTACGCATTAACTTTGTCGTCTAAGTCTATGATGATCTGACGATGATGATAATGATAATAAAATAATGATGACGGAATGACGGATGATGATGATAGATGACAAAAAATATGACGATGATGCGAGTGGTTATGATGATGATTTATTTTCTTGTTTTGTTTATTCATCGATGGTTTATTCAAGTTGGCACCTATTTATTAACCTGATCGAGATCCCTGTCCGAAATTTTATTGGTATCATTACGAATTAAACATTTAATCATAATACTGATTTGAATGTGAATAAAATTAAAAGCAGATAATGACAAATGTACTAGATTACTTACCAATTTGTAAGTGGAATTCAAGTTGCAAATTTTAAGACGACCGTTTCCGAGCATCCTTCTCTCGTCTGCACCACAGCCTGTTTGATTCCTTTTTCGCGCCACTTATTCTCAATTGGTCACATCTGCGCATGCTCAATTGGTTATTCCAATTGAAATCCATACACCCCCTATGGAAGACATGACCTTAATCTTCAACACAGGGAGTGTGAATTTCAAAAGGGTTACCTGAAAGGGTGACTCAATTTGAAACCTACACTCCCTGTGTGAGAGATTAAGGTCATGTCTTCCAGACATGGGTGTGTACATTTGAACTGCAATAGCCCAATTAGAAGCTTTAAAAGCTGAATAGAAATCCAGCAAAAATTATAGAATAGGCCTACACTTGACCTACCTACTTGACCTACTTGACTACGTGCTTAACTACATCAATCGATCAAATTCAAATAAATAAATGAAATAAAAACTATATTGAATTAAAATTGATTTAAGTATGAAATAATAAAATTCAATTCAATTAAAAAAAATAAATAAATAAATAAAATAAAATAAAATAAAATAAAATAAAATAAAATAAAATAAAATAAAATAAAATAAAATAAAATAAAATAATATAATATAATATAAAAAATAAAATAAAATAAAATAAAATAAAATAAAATAAAATAAAATAAAATAAAATAAAATAAAATAAAATTAGATTAAAAAATACTAAAATATAAATTAAAATAAAATAACATCATTTGTTTGTTTGTTTGTTCGTTTTGCGGCGCGCATTAATTTAAGAAATTAGCCAGTTTTATTTTTTTCCCGTATTTCGTGGTCGATGAATGATTTTCTTTCAGGAGTAGATAGCGCATTGACGAAATATTGCTATCAGCTGTAGATAGAGCTTTGATGAACGACTAAAACTTGGATATTAGCAGTAGATAGGGCAGTGATGATGAACTACTTTGCGCTCAGCAATAGATAGAGCATTGATAGACTATTTGCTATCAACTGTAGATAAGGCATTGATGAACTATACTTGCTATCAGCAGTAGATAGGACATTGATGAACTACATCAGTAGTAGATATAGCGAATTGATGCAACTTGCTATCAGCAGTAGATAGCGCATCGGTAACTACTTAATATCACCAGTAGATAGCGCATTGATGAACCACTCAGACTTGTAGTCGAGTCACTGAAAGTCGAGGCCGAGTCGAGTCGAGTCATCGAGCCCTCGAGTCTCGAGTCGAGTCATGAAGCCTTCGAGTCCGAGTCGAGTCGAGTCATTTGAAGTTGTCAGTCGAGTCGAGTCGAGTCGAGTCAGGCCATTCTGTCGAGTCGAGTCGAGTCGAGTCGGATATATTTTGTCGAGTCATTTCGAGTCACTTCACGTTTTATATGCTCATGATACCAGCTATCAACTTGATAGCCCAATTTGCATGAATTTGTACTTTTTTTTTTTTAAAATCCCAGTGAGAGTACATAATATTAATTTATGAATCTATGTGCTCCATCCAGTGCATTGTGGAAATCAGTAATCAGTCAGACTTGTAGTATTGCCATTAGGACCCGCCATGAGTATGGGTACAGGTGCGTGTCCCGCACGGATTTCAGGTCATGGGTAAGGTGCGGCACGGATCCCTAGCCTTGAGTATTCAGTACGGGTCCATTCCAAAATAGGGTGCAAATACGGCACGGAGCCATGGGTGGGTACAGTATGGGTACGGAAATTGGGACTCGAGTACGGGTAGGCTACTGGTCCAGTAGTGGTATGGAAATTGGGACTTCAAGTACTTGTATGGGTCCTATTATGGGTATGGGTATAAACAAATTAATCAAGTACAAAAAGAGATCAAATATTGGTGGTCATAGTGAATCTAGCCTAAAGGTGGCATATTGCAAGTGAAAAAACTATGTCAGAGTCCAGTCCAATGTCCAAATCTATGTAAAATGTGAAATGATTATCTAAAAATGTAAAAATAGATCTCAAATTTGTTGACTTTACTTATTTGACCATTGCATTTTCCAAATGAATTGGGGCTGTCAAATCTGTGACCTGTTATTATTCCTACATATCCACCAAATTATTTAGATTTATCTGTCACTTAGCAGAATCATATTTTTGTTATCATTTAAAATGAAATAATTGATAAAAATTTCTACAATGTAGACTTCTTTCATGGAACTTTCCAATCCATTAAGCTCTTGAAAGAGAAACATGCACACTGGACCATACATCTCTGCTCCCACTCAGTAGGATAATAGTTTACATGTAATACTGCACACAGCGTATAGGTATGCCAGGCAAACCTATCTGCTAGTCAGCCAAATTTGCCTAGAACACAATACATATTTACATAGAAATTTAAAAGAACAGGTAGGTCAAGGAAACCTACATAAATACTAGTATGTTGTCTATACTTCACTTGACCCAAATATATGATTTTTTTATGGCGATGAGACACTCGCACATGGAATTTTAGGGGGATTTTGACCCACATTTTGATAGCAGTTCCACATAGAAAAGCTGCTATCATCATGAGACTAAGATCTAGAAACACCACCGAAATCCCAGACAAACTAGTACCTAGACCAGTGACTTTGACTTGCGTGAGTGAAGCCGACACTGCTTAGCAACGACTTGAACAAGGACGCATACCGGACGCAAGCAAGCAGATAATGATAATACAGAACATGTTGCATTTGACGCGGCGCTGGAGATAACGGCGCAGTAACCACGCAACCGAGAGTGTCAGAATGTACGCGATTATCTCCGCGCCTAGGAGACGGGGCTTCACCTCCCGCTGTGGTAAGGGATGGGCAGTCATAGGTCTAGGTGGTATGTCTATGACCGAAATGCTGTTTTGTTAGCTGAATCTTTTAGATGAAAGTCAATCTTTGACAAGATGTAACTTTGCTACAGAAAGGGCTATGACAAAACGGTTTTCAGTTTTGACTTTCTTTACTCAAGGGCTTTAATTTGATATATAAAATGATGCAATTTGATGGCAAATTTGAATTCACCTGGCATACCTACAGCCTTGTCCCTAGGCGCAATTAAGTAACTGTGAGTTTACATGTAGTGTGCTACACACACACACAAAATACCCCCACATGCCTGCTGTCTGATACAGGTACTAGGTGGTCTGATACATGTAGTTTTTACCTTCAGGAGTAACCTGATGGACATGGCTTTTGAAGAAAGTGTATACGGTTGGTTGGTTGAGTCAACAGTGTTGGGTGGGGTTTGGTAGAGTGGTGTGTGGTGTGATGCAGTGAGTGACCTTCTCATCACATTTCTACAATTTTATCATCAAAATGCCATAAAATTATGCGGAAACTTTAAAATTGACCTTTTTCAGCAAATTTGTATTGTAAATTTATCAAATAAGAAATAAAATATAAAATTTTGCTCCATTTTTGCAAATAATGACCCATTTTTTCAAAATGTTGTACCAAATGACCCCTTCTTTCAAAATTTTATACCCAATTACCCCTTTTTCATTTTGTTATACCCAAACTAAGCAATGCCAATAGGTAGATACCTGTCAGAATAAAGTTGAATGAACCCCCCCCCCCCCACTGGGCATGGACTCTCACCCTGAGTCCGGACTCGAGCCGGACTCGAGTCCGGACTCGGGTCTTATTTTTGTTGGACTCTGACTTGGCTCGGACTCGGCACCCCTGGACTTGGACTCGAGTCCGGACTCGGACACAAAAGGACTCGGACTTGGCTCGGACTCTGATACAAATGGACTCGGCTCTGCTCGGACTCGGACAAGCTGGACTCGGGTACAAGTCTGCTAATTTCAACATTATATTTAGCAATGATGTAGCTTTCGAGTCTTATTATGCACATCTGGATAATTATATCCATGTTTTATTGATATTTTAAAATTCATAAACATCCCAAATTTCATTATGGTAAGAACCTCTCTATTCATTTGATTCAGATGCACAAGCCCAAGCCTGGGCACAAGAAGTACATGTCATGATGTGGCTGGTGGAAATGCTCACACCAGTCAGTCACATTGCAATGTAGTTCTTCATGTGTGCAGCATGTAGAGGAGTGTATTTGGATGGGGAATAATCAAAATGATTAATAAAAGCTATAATAATGATATTTTAACATGATAACTTGAAATTCACCAAAAAAGAGAGTATCTCGAAATGTTTTCCCAGTTTGCTGGGTTTTTTCTGTATTGATCAGTCATTGTGTGAATGAGACATGTAGCATACATGTAGGGGTGTGTGCACAGGCTGTTACAATGACATGTGTGTAGCATTCATGTACATTTTGTGTAGCCAGGCTCAGCAATGATGGACAATGGACTTTTCCACCATGCCAAGTTTGAAGCATGTAAAAAAAAAGGTGGATCCTTTAGCCAGATCGACAGGCAATCATACATGTACATTGTACACACATACATATAATTTATATTTTTGTTATTATAAAGATGCTGAGAGATAGTAAGCCCACTTTGTAAAATATAAGAATCACAATACACTGAGATGTGTGGAAGAAAACGTGCAGGTATTATTAGAAATATTAAGGTATAATTTATTTTTTCGAGTCATTTTTAAAAAGTCGATTCAGCCACAGTGACTTGAGTCACAAGCCTCGAGTCATCGAGTCGAGTCATTAAATTTCGAGTCGAGTCGAGTCATCGATTCATCAACCCTCGAGTCGAGTCGAGTCGACGAGTCACCTTGCCTCGAGTCGAGTCATCAAGTCACCAAGAGTCGAGTCGAGTCGAGTCGAGTCATTTCGAGTGGAGTCACTACAAGTCTGGAACCACTTGCTATCAACTATAGGGCATTAATGAACTCTTGCTATCATAAGTATATAGATGGTACAGTGAATAACTATTATATCTGTTATCAGCAGTAGATAGCGCATTGATGAACTACGAACTACTTAGAAACATCAGTCGGAAGAGTCGACTTAAAGATGAATGCCACCAAGACAAAGTTCATGTCTTTTCACCAAGATCAGCAAGTTAACATCAGCACAAATAATGGTACAAAGCTAGATGAGGTGAAAGACTTCAAATATCTTGGAGCATGGATGGCTAGCACAGAGCATGATGTCAAAACACGCAAGGCAGCCGCTTGGAGTTCATGCAACAGCCTAAGTAAGATCTGGAAGTCTGCTCTACCAAAGAATTTCAAACTGCCGGTCTTCAGTGCAACAGTGGAGTCCGTGTTAACGTACGGATGTGAAGCATCTAAAGAGCTGGACGGCTGTTACACCGTATGCTTAGGGCAGTGTACAACATCCATTGGAAACAGCACATAAGCAACGAAGAGTTGTATGGAGACCTCCCAAGGCTCTCGGAGAAGATCAGAGAAAGGAGAACACGCTTCGCTGGCCACTGCTTCAGGAGCAAGTGTGAACCTGTCGCCAACCTCATAAACTGGGTACCCAAACATGGAACAAGAAACCCTGGTAGACCACCCCTTACATATGTAGATGTACTCAAGCAAGACACTGGACTGGAACGGCGATGCAGGACAGGAGGACATGAAGAGCTGTCGTGGTTCGGGAAAACCACCCGAAATAAGCAAGTAAGCAAGCAATGAACTACATGCTATCATAAGTAGATGGTACAGTGAATAACTATTAATCTGTTATCAGCAGTAGATAGCGCATTGATGAACTGCCTGCTATCAGCAATTGATAGGACATTGATGAACTACTTCTACTAATTGCTATCAGTAGTAGATAACGCTTTGATGATAAACTACTTTGCGCTCAGCAGTACCAGATAGGGCATTGATGAACTACTTGCTGTCAGCAATAGATAGGGCATTGATGAACTACTTGCTATCAGCAGTAAATAGCGCATTGACGAACTACTTGTACTTGCTATCAGCAGTAGATAGAGCACTGATGAACTACTTGCTATCAGCAGTGCAGTAGATATGGTATTGATGAACTACTTGCTATCAGCTGTAGATAGGGCATACTGATGAACTACTTGCTATCAACAGTAGATAGGGCATTGATGAACTGCTTGATATCAGCAGTAGATAGCGCATTGATGAACTACATGCTATCAGCTGTAGATAGAGCATTGATGAACTACTTGCTATCAGCAGTAGATAGGGCATTGATGAACTACATGCTATCAACAGTAGATAGCGCATTGATGAACTTCTTGCTATCAGCAGTAGATAGGGCATTGTTGATGAACTGCTTGCTCTCAGTAATAGATAGCGCATTGATGAAATACTTGCTATCAGCAGCAGATAGGGCATTGATGAACTGATTGCTCTCAGCAATAGATAGCGCATTGATGAACTACTTGCTATCAGCGCATTGACGAACTACTTGCCCTATCTACTGCTGATAGCAAGTAGTTCATCAATGCGCCATCTATTACTGAGAGCAAGCAGTTCATCAACAATGCCCCATCTACTGCTGATAGCAAGTAGTTCATCAATGCGCCATCTACTGTTGATAGCAAGTAGTTCATCAGTGCGCCATCTACAGGTGATAGCAAGTAGTTCATCAATGCGCTATCTACTGTTGATAGCATGTAGTTCATCAGTGCGCTATCTACAGGTGATAGCAAGTAGTTCATCAATGCGCTATCTAATGTTGATAGCAAGTAGTTCATCAATTTAGCACATTTAATCCTGAGTGAGACTGCTCAGTGTAGGATTTTTTAGCCTTTTTATTAAACATGTTTGCAATTGGCTTACAGTCATCACATGCTGATAATACACATAGCTGATTGGTCAGTATAATTAACTATAATTTATTTACTTAGTGATTAGGCATATCTGTATAGAAACCTATTCAGCAAGCTGCAATAGGCGATTTACTTCAGAAAATAACTACACTGCACAAAATTCTCTATAGTTAATTGAATGTTTATTGACTCTTGTAATAACCAAGCAATGTGTGTATAAACATATCCAATGTATATTTTCTGTTACAAACTAATTAAATTGGTGCTCATAAAGCTGGGATATAAGATAAATATCTTTGACAAAATCTAGCAAGACCACAATGTATTGTAATTTGTTTACTTTAAAGATAAGGCATCTAGCATCTGTATAGAAAACTATTCAACAAAATAATTTGATATGCAGTGTTCCTGAAACACATTAGGCGATTTGCTTCCAAATAAAACTTCTTTTAATAAGGAATGGGGCATCCAACGGGAAATAGCATCTGATGCATGATGGGCCGATACAGTAAACATTTTCATGTAATTTTCTTCGTATAATAGCCAAATTTGTTTCCTGCAGGTGGCTTAAAAACCTAAATGCAAAATGAGGTTTTTTGAAAATTATTTTCCTGAATCAAGATACAAATATCATTATATTTTATACCTCAAATCACTTATTTATGGTCAAATCAGTGCAGAGTAGATTAGTATATGAATATTGAAAGTTAGACCAAAGTAGCTGAAAGTACTATTATACACCTGTTCCGTGAACTTTGTCTTTTTAATGACAAATTCTTGTTTCTATATCTTTCTCGATACCTTTACAGATGGACACTCGATTTAAACAAAATAATTGCACAAAAGTAACTATTTTTCTTTATTTGTTTTTGTTTTTAACATGTTCTCCTGTATTATTTCAACATTTACATAATGGCAAACTTTGATTTTTAGAAAGTATGTATACAAGGTACGTCAAAATGATTTGCACCCAGCTTTACAAAAATCCCAGAATTCCCAGAGAGGGTAAAACTGCAAAGTCTTACATATACTAGCAATTTCAGCTCTCTCAACAGCGTGATGATTCTCCACGTACACTGTGTGATGAACTCCCACATGTGCGTAACGGGGAAGTGAATCCAACTATGCAAACTCACTCATGATTGGTTAGTATTTTCATTATTGTATCCATGGTCCTGCGTTTACGGTGTAATTTGAAATACAGCTGTGATTATTCAATTGGAGTTTTTACTGTAGTGCTCCCAAGATGAACTCCTAACAATGCAAATGCTCATAATTTCCAATTGTTATGTAATGTGATTTTGGTCTAAAACAGACCTAAAAGTAGACCTGATGCTGTTGTAAATTCTGTCACACTTTATCCAATCAGGGGATCCCTCCCATTCCTGGTCAGTAAGCCTTTGCTCCCACATGCTACATGTAGGTTTGGCCCGGGTTTGGCCACTGATACACAATGCTTGGTGTCCACGACTATGAAATAATAAAAGTTTATATCGCTTTTAGCTAGCATTTTATAAAGAATTCAATTATTTCAAGTTTCCATATTATCGCTAACTTGAGCCTTTTTTTGCTGCTGATAACAATTCACCAACTCTGCCCAGAACACTGGCAATAAGATCAAATGTGTACTGTGCCGATGAAAGGACCTGTAAACAAACAAAACAGAAAGAAATACAGATTTAACTTTTATTTCCATACACACATTTACTACATAAGGTACACTTTTCACACACAAACCAATATGCATTGATGACAAGGTTCCCACAGATTTTAAATTTCCCGACCGACACACAGGACAAGATGTATACATTAATTAACCCCTGAGCACTATCGGTTATCTGCTTCTAAAAATAATTTTGATTGGTTGCAAAGTGGTCTATATCATGTATTGAGCCAATCAGTGATTTGGTAAGAACAGTCAGTGTGGTTGAAGTGGACTCAACTTAAATTTGCTAAGAAATCTAAAAGCTCTACTTTAATTGGTTACTCAGATGATTATATCATGTAATTAACCAATCAAGGGCACTGTAAGAAAGGCAGTAGTACACAGGGGGTTAACAGAGTGATTGGTTACTCAGATGATTATATATGTTATTAACCAATCAGGGGTACTGTAAGAAAGGCAGTAGTAGGGGATTATCAGAGTGATTAATTACTCAGATGATTATATAATGTTATTAACCAATCAGAGGCACTGTAAGAAAGGCAGTAGTACCCAGGAGGTTATCAGAGTGATTGGATACTCATTATGATTATATCATGTAATTAACCAATCAAGGGCACTGTAAGAAAGGCAGTAGTACACAGGGGGTTAACAGAGTGATTGGTTACTCAGATGATTATATCATGTTATTAACCAATCAGGGGCACTGTAAGATAGCGTTGGGCGATATCGCGCCCTGCGATATATCGCGATATTAAATCCTAATCCGATGACGATATGTAGAAATAGTGACAGGCGATATACTTATAATTGGTCTCCCATCCACTCAAGATGCCACGACCAACGAAATGTTCAATGTGTATGAGGGCAGCAGTGGTCTCCCATACACTCAGGATGCCACGACCAACGAAATGTTCAATGTGTGTGAGGGCAGCAGTGGTCTCCCATCCACTCAGGAGGCCATGACCAACGAAATGTTCAATGTTCATGCAATGCAAAGTAGCGGAAACCACAGACAATAATGGCGGCAATTGGTTTCACACTGTTTTTAATAACGTTTCGGATATAAAGAAGCTGTTTTGAATGATGGCAGTGGATTAAATAAGTATGTTTTGTACTTGTTTATTTGTGTATATTTGTTGCTTCACTGTTTGCCGGGCTGTTTTTCCGTATACCAGTGAACTTCTGATATGGCATGCATACATGTATTGATAAAAATATCGTCAGATGGCGATATCGTGATATGTTTTTGACTGCGATATGCGATATGCAAAAGACTGACGATGCCCAAGCCTACTGTAAGAAAGGCAGTAGTACCCAGGGGGTTATCAGAGTGATTGGATACTCATTATGATTATATCATGTAATTAACCAATCAGAGGCACTGTAAGAAAGACAAAGATCAACTTGACAAAATCAAAAACCTACCTGCATTTGTTGTTGAACAGGCATCTTAGGAAGCGTCTGACCTGCAACAGTTACATTGATGGAGCTGGGTTCTCCTTTACCTGAAAAATATGTATGGAACAAAATGAAATGTTTTAAAATGTATTTGTTGCTATAAATACAAACTTGTGCTTTTCCTATTAACATTTCAACCCATCTTATCTTATAAAGTAATCATGACTGGCTCTATATCAGGGACTGGCTTTTGAGAAGAGCGAGAGCAATTGCTTTCTACTGCTCTCCTTAAATCTGACATAGGAGAGTGATTTTAGCTGTCCTTAGTTGACCATTCTCTCCTTGCATTCTATTGTAAATGCTCTAAACAGCTCTCCCTGAAGGCTTCAGAAGAGCTATTTAATACTCTCCTGCAAATTACAAAAGACAGCCCCTGCTCTATCCTACATGTAAGCATACATGAAATTAGCCTACTGTCAAGACATAATCATAGAGGGATAGACAGCTATTACATAAGCTGTATAATCCCTGTCTTGATACTAGGCTAACTCTGAGTACCCTGTACATGTATCCTTACAAGAAGGTAATAAAGCCCAGGGTTGCATTATGCAAGAAAGTCATTAGTGAATAACAAGATCAACAAACCACTTTTCGGAGCGATTACCGAACAGGGTGCAACTCTACTAGTCCTATTACAAGACTGCCCTACCCCAACCCTAAACCCTAACCCTAAACTCCGTAAACGAGGACTGGTCTATCAAGTTGCACCCTATTCGGTAATTGTACCCACTTTTCTCTCTCATATTTTTTTCAGGGCTCCCCCCCCTCCATGCTGACTATCCTACTGCACACACCCATACTTACAATCACATCCTCACAGGGATGCTGTTGAGGACTATGCCAACAGGGATATTACTTACTGACCAGTAACCCATTCTACACCCATCACCCCCCCCAATTAATTTATAACTTCATGCATTTACTATCTATTCCCTTCTTTGCTAAGACATACAAACAACAATTGGACATACTTTTCTTTGCATCCTCTATGAGTTGTTTCAATCTTTGCACATAATGCGCCCTGGATAGATCTAGCCCTGTATGTAACTGTGATAGGTAAACCTTCTCCACTTCATCCAGTCCAGACCACACTCCTGACCTGTTATCGCTCACTGGATCTCGTAGTAAGATATACCTCAAGAAATTCAATGCTGCTAACACCCTGAAAAAATAAAAGAATGACAAATCAATAACATTCACAAATTGTAACTTTTTCAATAATTCAAGCACATTAAAGGTCCACTACAGTTTGATCAGCTCGTAATCGGCGGGCCTTATAACATCGCGGATAAATACCAATACATTTAGTTTTGAGAATTGCCAGAAGCATCGCAAATTATTAACTGAAATCATATACATGTACTTTGTCTACTTTATTTAACACACACAATATAGACCAGAAAGGTCAACTATATCACTCTTTGTAACGTGGGTCTACTTTTCAGCGTAGTTTTAAAAGCCTAACAAATCACACCGATTATGAGCTGATCAAAGTATAGAGCTTTAACAAAAAGTTGTACCACCCTTTTCTAAACGACCCACATTTTTTGATTGCTTTGCACACAGGAGATTTCAGATTTGATTAATTTCTACAGGGGTACAAATGTAGAAAGACTGGGACAGTTTAAAGACAATGGGCTATTCCATTTGAAATCACACTACCCCTTGTGGAAGATTTTGGAAATATCTTCCACAAGAGGAGTACGTTTTTCAAATGTAATTGGTCAGGGATAATCATTTTCAAACTCATAATTCCCCTGTATTATGGCTTCACCTATATATCTTCCCCAACCGGAGAGAATATTTTAAATGGAAGTTACCCAATTGTTTATTCTATTCACAACTCATACTCATGCTGTGGAGGTAAATCACGGTTGTTTGATGTATATAGAATTGGCTTCATTATTAAGAAAATGCAAACTATAGATGGCGCTATTTATCATAAGTCATATTTCTTAATTTGCAAGGGGTATGTAATCAATACTGCCTTTTAAACAGGTGGAATAGGTGAAACAAGCAACAAAGAAATTTTATAAACATATTTCATAAAAAAATAAAAGGAATTATTTTTATTAAAAGCCTGAAAGAGTAATTTCTAGTATCTAAATAGCGCCACCTATCTTGTCATAAATAGATACATTTTATATCCAAAAAAGCTTTAAAAATACTATTAAAAGTGAATAATTTTGTAAAAGAGGGGAAATTAAAGTTGAGAATGACTCAAAAGCATCTGTATACATTAGCACGATATCACTTTTAGCTGTTTAAGCCTAAAATTTGGTTATACATGATGTTTTGTTTGAAAAATTAATAAATGATCCCATCAAACAACCATGAAATGTGGATTTTAAATGGAATAGCCCAATGCATGACTGGATCCAGAATTTTTCATACATGATATCACTTCATATACACAATTTAAAACATCTTGTGACCAGAATTACTATCATGATTTTTTTGTGTTAGTTTTTTCAGGACTTTTGTTGTTCCTAGCAAAAAGCAAGGCAAGGAAAAAACAAGTTGTAGCCTGAAAACCAAAATGTGAAATGTGCTTTTTTGCCATTTTTTATATCAGGATTTGGGCCTCAAATTGCACATTTTTTATGGGTATAAAAATCATGAGTTTGTGCAGCATTGAGGGATGATTTTTTATTAATGTTGTAATTTTCAATAATTATTTGAAATATTTTTCCTCAGATGTTTTTTTTTTCTTTCATGAAAGTTTTAATTTTACTGCATTTTTCAAACAAACCAAAAGGTAGAAAGCCAATAAAATTGCTTCACAAGTGAAAATATGAAAGAGCTAATTGCCCACATGTATGCATACATTGCATCCAGGTTTTATTACAATATAATTCAATTCCTTGACAGCAGTCATTGTTGGTTCTAATATTACTGCTCACAAAAATAAACAAAATAAATGTGCACACTACCTACTAGAGAGAAGCGGTGCAGAAATAATTTTTAAATTGTACTGGCAAGATGATTCTTTTAAGAATCTAAAAACCTTGAACAAATATAAGATTTCTTACAAAGAAATCTTAAAGCAGTCTTTGGCAAGGATATTATATTTAAAGGGGGTAACCCTATTGGTTTTGGATATGGATTGTCTTTAAAATTACATAATAATATCAAATATTGCCCCTTTATGCTACTTTGTGAGAAAACGAGAGCATTTTCAGCGTAAATGTGAATAAATAGCCAAATTTGCAATCCAATACCTTGGTATACGTGAATTGCATTATGGGCATCCAAGCAACAACAACAATTCCCGTTCCTATGACGACAATGCTGTACAATGCCGGCCCGTATTGAACGGAAAATATTTGTTTTTTTCGTTCCATTTCAGAAAAAAGGAAACAAAATATATTTCCCCTTGCAATATGTACATTTCAAATGAATATAAAAAAGTTTGGGTTAAAAATGGAGAGGAAAAAAAAGCTTCAGATACCGAATTTTGAACCGGGTACCTTTCGGGTAAAACGCAACGCGCTAGTCGATTGAGCTAAATCGCCCACCTCGTCCATCTTGGAAATGTATAATTATATACGGCGTACCGTCTCCTCAGCAGTTAGTGTGGTTCGCTTTTTTCACAGAATGTGTATGACGCGAAACCAAAGTAGCTATTGAGGAGACTGATGATTCGCAATAATTCCGTTCCCACAATTCCGACGAAGTTTTAGTATTTACAAACTGGTATACCTGTAAAACCGCTGTGATTCATGATTTCTCGAAATACATCGACTTGGAGCGTCAAATTTCAGGATAGTAATGAGAAAAATAGTATCTATCATGTGATACCAAAACCTCATCAACAATGAAAAATATCGGGGGGATGATGCTGTCGATCGGGTCACGGACCTTTAATATAAGTTTTCTTACAAAGAAATCTAATAAGGAATCTTTGGCAAGGATATTATATTTAAAAATCTTGCACAAATATAAGTTTTCTTACAAAGAAATCTTAAGGAGTCTTTGGCAAGGATATTATATTTAATATAAGTTTTCTTACAAAGAAATCTAATAAGGAATCTTTGGCAAGGATATTATATTTAAAAATCTTGCAAAAATATAAGTTTTCTTACAAGGAAATCTTAAGGAATCTTTGGCAAGGATATTATATTTTAAAATCTTGCAAAAATATAAGTTTTCTTACAAAGAAATTTTAAAGCAGTCTTTGGTAGGGATATTATATTTAATGAATTTTTTGGGGGCATCTGACCTATTATCTTTAAATAAAGTAATCTCTTTTGATGTATTCCACAAGTTAATGAAGAATGCGGCTGGAAATTTGATTAATTATGGGTTTATTACTCGGAAAATCAAAATTGCAAATGAGAAACATGTAAAAATGACTTAGGCAATTAGCGTAGCAGGCTGATGATATGGAAAACCAAAAGGAGTTGCGGCAACCAGCCCCTATATCCACTTCGGTTTATAAAAGGATACCTCTTTTGCTTGTCAACTGGCATTTTTATAACAATTTTGATTTCATTATGTGTCTACAGTCATAATTTAACATAAAATAACAAAAGTTGCACTGAACAACATGTTTACTTTAATAAAACAGCAAGATTTGTGAAAAATTATTTGATCTGATGATGATCATTAATTTGTCATCATTGCTCAAAATTTGTACTGTATATATTTCAGTTTGTGAAACAGGATATTTTGTATGAATACTGCAGTGTTGTTGCAATCTGATTCAGATGCTAAAAACATATATTAATTTTAAAATATAATATAGAGAGCTACAATCCCAATCAAACTTAAAAGGTATAATTACAATTGTGATCCGAAACAGGGGCCTTGGAATGATCCATGTTATATGCAACAAAACAATTCCTCAAATTGAACTTTATAAGTAAAGGGTCACCACATTGCAAATAGTTCTGCAAACACTAGTGGAAATTAATATTGAGAGAATTCTTTCAAATTAAGTGATGAGCATTGGACAAAACTATGAGAATTGAAAATGTTCTCCTTTAAAACAATGTGACAGGTTGTTGACACATGTAACACATTAATTAGTAACTCTCATTCATTTGGATGCAAAAGTTTCAAAGAAATAAGAAAATGTTCAATTCTCATAGTTTTGTCCAATTCTCATCATCTGCTTGAATGAATTCTATAGTGTAATATTTTAAAAAAATCTCAAATAATCTCTGTTTAAAGCCATAATGTACGATCTTATAATATGAAATTGGTTAATTTTTTGTCAAACCTGTGTTTTTGGCATATTGTTTACACATGTCACAACTTAAATCTAAATGGAATCAGCCAAATTTGTTCTAATATTTCAACATAATGTCATAATTCCGATATTATGTCTCCCATATAATTCCATGTTAAATTGCCAAAATTACCAGCAGGGTTTCTTTTACATTTATTACTACTTATATTATTTCAACATTTTGAGCAGAGAATATCAAAATTAAAATTGTACATTATGGCTTTAATGTCCCTTTAAACCAAATTAACCAGTCACCAATTCTATATTCCATAAACATGACGAAAGCCACTGTGAAATCAAGTGAAAATTAACTCAAGTTTTTAATAAAATTCAACAAAGCAATTAGTGTCAATCACATCATTTTCTTCCAAGTGGAATAAAAGCTTTGTATTATTATTTCATGGACACCATTATATTAGAAAACAGAACTTAATATAACGTAATCCCAAGATGCATTGCTGAAACACTGCACAACCAATGAATTCAGTAGATTACATAAATCCTACATTTTTAAAATATCAAAAATACAAATATTACATACATGAATAGAGCACAGCATCAAAAGGTCAGAAAAAATTTTAAGAATACATTCAGAAGGAAAATATATTTTAGGTTCAGTATTGATATGGAGGAATTGTGGGTAGGCTCCATCTCCAATTGAAATCCATTACCAAGTTTGATGCGTGAAGTTCATTACTGCTGCACCACAAATTTGTTAGCACTTGTCATCAATGCCTTTCTTTGTGATGTTGTCGAGAAAGCTGGAAATCACACACTTGATTTTGAATTGGATTTAATGGCATAATAATAAAATAATACATTTCTGATTTATATATATTGCCTTTTTCCAGATCTTGAAGGATTCAAAGCGCTGTAATTTCGCTGCCATGGTGAATCATCACAATCCGATTGCATCAACTAAGCCAGTTGCAGCCGAACCTGGCGCAGACTTATCCGCACTTAGATTGTAACATCCACCAATTTTCTGTGCAGCTCCCCAAATTCCATTGGGTGAAGGAAGTTTTTGATAACCAAACAACTAATCACTGATTTTTTTTTTAAGCAGGAGGAAACCGGAGATCCCGGAGAAAACCTGCGAGTGAGCATGGAATCAGGATAAACCAAATGCACATACAGTCCTTGGGCTCGGCCTGGGCTTAAACCCGGGACCTCAGTGGTGCAAGGCGAGGAACTACCGCCGCGCCAACTCGCTCTGCCATATTGGTGCATAAGGTGGCTTCACCACGGGAGTAGTTGATTTCATATTTTCTCAAAGTGATAATCACCGAATGAATCTTTGGCTTCTTTACACTCCTCTGATGCATGTCGAATACGATTTAATGGCATATTGATGTATATGGTGATTTCACATTATTTTCACCATGGGAGTAGTTGATTTCATATTTTCTTAAAGTGATAATCACTGAAATCACTGAATGAATCTTTGAATTGAAATTGATATATTTCAGCCACAAGCATTATGGATGATATTACAGACGATATATCACTTTTAGACAAAGTATTTGGTGCTATAAGCTTCAAATTCTGACAATGAATACATCAATATCAAACCATGATCTTACAAACTGTACAACGGACAAAATTCTGAACTTTTACTATTTTACTGATGAACAAATCAACAATATCATGGGTTCAACCAATGACAAATTCTATCAAGTGATTAAGTTCGTCTTTCCTATTATTGTTAGTCTTGGATGGCTCGGCTATATTCCGTTTTTATTTGTTGTTGAAAAAAAAAAAAAAATGCGAGGTAACGTAACCAATTTCTTTCTCATCAACCTAGCCATATCGGATATGATCTATATGTCACTTAAGTCTGCACCATCAGCTTGGCGTCAACAAAACATACAATCTAGTGCCTCTTGTTTGTTTCAATACGGCACAGAAGGCCTTACGTTTTTCACGTCATTATTCCTGATCACTACGGTGAGTTTTGAGCGTTATTTGGCCTTGTGTCACCCGATAAAGCATCGACTGATGAACGGAAGACGACGTTGCTGCCTTCTTGCGACAATTTCTTGGTTGGCTGCGCTGATCTTTGCTGCTACACTAACACCTGCTATTGCAAAATATGTACCTTTCTGCATCATCTTTCCTCCGCGAGGGCGCTTTAAAGTCACTTTAACCACATACCACACATGTTTACCGATAACATCATCCGCTTTTAATATTCACATATTGCACATCGTTCCATTCTTCATCTCCATAACCACCAACTGCATTTTGTATGTCAAGATAATCACACGCCTTTATAGGCGTAGTAACAATGCTGCGGACAGACAACCGGAAGCAGCTCGCAAAGTTAGCAAACGTGTCACTCGCATGGTCATCGCCAACGGCTTGGTCTTTTTTATCTGTCTCGCACCATACAAATTTGGATATATATTCCTATACGCATTTCAGAGTGCAAAGGTCGATCTTCAACTAACTCTATTCCAACAGATGAAGATGTTCGAAGTGTTTGAAGGTTTGCTTACGTTAAATTCCGCTATAAATCCATACATATATTTCACAACAAACTCAAATTATCGAAATTCACTCCAGACAGCTGTGAGTCGATGCTTCAGATTCAAAAGAGTACAAGTAGCCCCCATGCCTTCAACTTCAGCAGAAAATATATAATTTTAACAGATTGCATTTTGTATTTTTGAGAATACTTTCTATTTTGTGCACATTATTTGATAAATGTACAGGAATTGCACCTTTTTCTAACATTTTCCTCATTTTTTAGAATTATTATGCTGCTTACTTGTTGCTTGCTTATGTTGAGGTGTTGTTCTGTAACCACAAGAGTGTGCCATATCCCAGCCAACATAGTTGGTAACCCATGCTTTAGAGAGGGTGGGTTTAAAGGGTCCACAAAATGCCTAAAAGGGTGGGTTTGAAAAATGTCTGGTTAAAATGTGTGTCCAAATATAAAGCGTGGTCACTGATAAAAAGGGTGGGTTTAGAAGTCGAAAATTGCAATCTGAAAGCTTACTGTAATTTCTGATTGAATGACATTAAATGAAACACAAACAAAATTTTGAAATCCCATTCTGTTTGGTCATCTAAACTTCAATATGTAATTTTCTTTGTACCACCATAACCACTTATCTATCTATGATCAGTCACCATGCTTAGAAAGGGTGAGTTTAGGAGTTTTGGTATAAAGGGAAAAAAAAAAAAGGGTGCGTTTGTAACACCACTGCCAACTATGTCCAACAATTTTATGTTGTTACATCATATAAAAGTAATCTATCTTGTAAAAGTTGTCATCTATGTTGTAAATAGGTAAATGTGTGAACTTCGTATTTGTGTTGTGACAATGTTATTTTCGACATTGATTTTCGGACGTTGATAAAACATCACTTTGATGTTGTTTCGACAACTAGTTGTCAATTCATAATTCATATGTTCTTACAACATTTGACCGGATTTAAGGGATGGGGTATAACATTTGGACAGTATTTATTGTGAGACATAAGAGCACATCAGACATATAGAATTGCATTCTGAATATGAAGAATGTCCTTCTGATATCAAAGAATTTTGATTTTTTCGAAATTTGCAATGTAATACACATTTTATGGCAAATCATTAAAAATTGATATTTTTGATATTTAACAGTACTTGAAGTAAACTTTATAAATCTGATGATTTATACTTAAACTGTATGCAGGTGGAAGGAAAAGCCGATGATCAATTGAAAATTTTGACCTTTCATATTGAAGATATGGATTTTTTTCCCAAAACATCAACAAAAAAATATGTCATTTTGGGAAAAAAATCCATATCTTCAATATGAAAGGTCAAATTTTTCAATTGATCGTCGGCTTTTCCTCCCAGCTACATACACTTTGGGAATATATCATTAGATTTATAAACTTTACATCGAGGACTGTTATATATCAAAAATGTGAAAAATATCAAATTTTAATAATTTGTCATAAAATTTGTATTATATCGTGAATTTAAAAAAATGAAAATTATTTGATATCAGAAAGACATTCTTCGTATTCAGAATGCAATTCGATATGTCTGATGTGCTCTCAGGTACCGTAAAAAATACTGTCGAAACGCTCAAAACACTCATTCCAGATCCCTTAATATGGACGTTCATGCCTCTCCAAGTGATTACAATGAAAGCTATAAAATGAGGATAAATATTTACAGTAAAAAATGAATTGTATAGATTTTTCCTGCATTAAGAAGCTATTCATACATATTTCACATGTGACCGTTCACGGCGAATGAGCCATAAATTCCTCCCCAGTCCATTTTGTTTTATTTCGTGTGTAAAAAATAAACATCATAAACTTAAAAATGGTATATCATTTGACTTCAAACGATATCCAGAAGCGGGGTTACGGTTTGCTAAACTTTGCTCCTTCAACAAAATTATAGCTTTTTTCGTTTCTACATGTGTCTCTTTTTCCACATTGCTGGCAATAAATATCAAACAGTCATAATTGGCGGTCATTTCAAATCATCCCCAAGTCAACGAGGTTTAAAAAAGTTCTCTCATTGTTAATTGTTGGTTATGCATACCTATACAAAATACAATGCCTGGTAACCCACCACTTGAACAGGATTTAGCAAAAGCAAACAAAGACCAGAGCTATTAAAAGTTCTATAGCCATCTAAGGTAGAAGCTTATTATCCACTTCAACAATAGGATAATTGATTAGTGTAATTACACTATCAAAATGAGATCGATGTCTGGCCAGCTTAAGTTACCGATGAATACGACCTTCGTACACATTTTACACCGTAACTCAGAATACAATTTAGGGAATTTACGGCTCATTTGTGCTGCCGGGTCACATATGTGTAAATACTTTTACGAGAGTCAATAATTAGATGATAATAACTGCGCACCATCTATTTTGAGGTCATTGTGGGAAATTGGAGGGCTTTGTTATGGGCCGAGGTATTTTTCCAAGGGCGCGTGCCGAGGAAAAATACCAAGGCCCAAAACAAAACCCGACAATTTCACACAATGAATAGATGGTGCAAGGTTATTATTGTCATTCATTGCCGTGGTGTCTGATATTTTGAACAAATCAAAATGGCATTTTATGTTATTTTATGCCATACAACGCTGTTAAATATGAACAGTTTAGTTATTGTTATAACCTACCATACATACTCCCCCTATGGAACACATGACCTAGTCCACAAACGGAGTGTGAATTTGAAATGGGGTTGACCTGTATGGGTGACTCCATTTGAAATCTACACCCCACCTGTGAAGATATTAAAGCAATGTCTTCCAAGTGTTGCAGTAGATTAAAGTCATTCATGTGTATGGATCTCAACTGGAATAGCCCCAACATTAAGTTTCATACTCACTTATCCGATTCCTCTAACAAATCTGTCTCGGCTCCAATAGGGAGGGTAAACATTAGAGGGAAGAGCTCGAGTAGATGTGACCCAGTAAACCATTCATTACACTTTGGCATCTGGAAAATCAAATCCAAAGCAAGAGTAAGAGCAGTATCCACAAAATGTTATTCTACATATCTGACACAACAGTTGTAAATAATAAGGCCTAATAACTGTTTAATTGGCATGACATTAAAAAATATCAACCTTACCCGTTTACAAATGGTAAGACAATTAGAGAATAAACGATAGGAATTTTTAATTTGCCTATCCTCTACAGTGCGATAGACGACAGGCAGGTCCAATATTTTGACTACGATAAAAATATTGGACCTGCCTGTCGCTCTATCATAGGTAGAGGATAGGCAAAATAAAAATTCCTATCGCTTATTCTCATTCTTAGTCAGTTAAATATTATTTTAATAACTGTTAACAATTTTTTTAAGCAAAAATTAAGTTACCGTCATAAAAACTCCTTTTTCTAAAAGGAACTAAACTTGTTTACAACTTCACATCTTTTGTTGCGCGTACTGCTAGCGCGTGCGAGTATTCCACACTGCGTCTATGCATACAACGCGATACATATGTGCACCTCTATGAGCATGTTAGGCGTTAACAACATTCATGATGACGTGGGGTAGTCTACAGCTTGATAGACACCCAAAATCATGCGATTGTCCAATCAGATGTGTTTACGTAATAGACCACTCCCACTGACTAAGAATGATACACACAGGATATCATGAGACGCTCCAAATGGGCTATTCCATTTAAAATCCACACTACCGCTGTGGAAGATTTAGCTGAAGTCTTCCACAGAGGGAGTATAAGTTTCAAATAGAATAGACAATTGGGCAACTTCCATTCAAACTTCTCATTCCAGTTGTAGAAGATATAGGTAAAGACATAATACAAGGGGAGTATGATGGGTTTCAAAATGGCTAAGTCTGACTCCCCCTGTGGAAGATATTTCTGGAATGTAGCCCAATACATATTTTCTTCACTGTTAACTTCAATTGTCACAAACTACTCTGTAGACAAGTTAAATTACGTATGAGCTAGACAAAAATGGGACACCAATGTTTTTGCTTGCAAGTGACTCTAAATATCCTCCGGAACAACATATCCGAAAAGGGCAAAACAGGACACAGGGGAAAAATGTTAATTTGCATATTTCCAAAATGGCCGCTAATGCAGGCCTCAAATTTCAAAATTGGGGGAAATGTCGATAAAAATCATATAATTGTATTGATCTCATTATTAGGATTCAGAAAAAGTAGTTTGACCTATCTCCAATGTATAGTCCTTGAGTCATAGGTATAAAGGTCAAATGTCAAATTTTGGTCTCCATCATTATGCACAGGGGTAAAAAATCAAAAATGCTATGATTTCACTCAAAGTGGTGTTCCATTTTTGTCTTGGTGCACCCATTTTGGTACTCAAATTTAATTGACCTTTTTTTCTTTTCTCCCTCAAAATACATACAAATTATATTCAGAGTCAACACAATCAAACAATTACTTTTTAGCAAATCATCACTTATCATCTTAAAGATAGTCTGACCCTTAGTGGAAAAAAAACAAACTTTTTGTATATGTATTGTTTTTTGCTGGGCCTGAAACTAGCATGCCAAAAATTCCATATATCAATTAAAAGAATGCTTCTACTCATCACCATATTAATTTTATTTTACATTAAGTTATCAACTTCCCTCCTCATTATCATCACTCATCACCATCATCCTTGATGCACCGTTGTCATCGTCATTGTCTTCATCAGCATCATCATCACTATTATCATCACTGTCATCATCGTCATCACTATCATCTTCCATCATCATCTCCATCATCTTAATCTTCCTCACAATCTGCATGTTTCCACTGGGCACACAGTATTTCTTATCGGGTAACACCCGCCAACCGATTAACCGTTTCATGGCCAATCACCACGTTTCCACTGACGCTCTACCCGGTAAACGATCGTGTGATCTGGTGTAGGGAGGAAATACTGTATTTTGTTTTCATGACCTTGGGCCGTCCTGTGTCGCATGCATTGCATTATTTAATGTGCCCTTGTAAAGTTGACACCCAGTACACGTGTTAACCGTCACACTGAATGTGTTTCCACTGAGAGACATACCCGGTGTTACACCGCATGATCTACCTCCAGTTGCTGGGGGTTTACACCACATCGCTCCGAACCGATCTGTTTTCACTGAACCGGTAACACTCTGAACTAATAAACCACATTACCTGCCAACTTTTCCCCAGTAGAAACATGCAGTATTACTCACCTCCAGTGTTTCATGTACATAATCCTTGAGTTTGCCAATCAACAGACCACACACACCTGTATGTTCTGTAGATTTTAATAGAGTTCTTAATAACCTGTATCTGCCTTTCCAATCATAACAGCTGATATACCTAGGAAGTACCCGGACTGCCTTCTGCCTCTGAAACCATAATAAAAAGAATCACCGGTAAGAGTTGATTAGGTAGGTACAACAGGGCAAAGTGCCAAAATCATTTTCCTTGGCATTTAGCCCAGATTCCACTGAATTAGCTTCTTGTGGGAGTTCACCTCTCCTCCCACACTAAAAGTCTGTTTTACCTTCTTAGCCCTATTATGGTGGTACTCCTTTTTCCCCTGGATGGAGAGAGACAATAGAGGTAAAGTGTTTTGTCTAAGGGCACAACATGATGATGTTACTGGGGTTTGAACCCACAACCTTCCGATCATGAGTCAGAGCCCCTACTGCTGTGCCACTGTGTCTGCGTCGAATAGCCATCGATAGCAATGTACATACATGGACAAGTAAAACGACAATGAGAGTTGATAGGGTTTGCTGTAATTACAATTATAGATAAAATAATGTGACCATCCACTAGGGCTGTTGTAGAGTACAATTTACATTGTCGACAATCATCAAATTTTAAAATCCAAAATAGACAAGTTATCAACCAAAGCATAAACATATTAAGTCAAAATATTAAGTTCAGAGACCACATTCTGCGTTGTTTATTGACACCAAAGTCATTATACACATCAGAATATTGGGATTGTAATGGAAATAAGATAATCTGCACCACTTACCAATGAAATAGAAGACTGATGCAGTTATTTTTTGGTAAATAATGGTGATTTTAAGCTTATAATTACGCTTATTTCTAATAGTTTTTGTTAATAATTGTTCCATGCTTGTTGACTATCAAGAAAATTACTTTATTGACAATATTGTCGACAACATGCAGCCTTGTCGACTACAGCCCTACCATCCACCATACTAGTCTGCTGCCAGCTATCTTTACCTTGTTCTGGAATCTTAAGTTTTACTTTCGATTTTAAAGACCACCAATTTCAAAGATAATTTTAATGGCCCTCGGGCAGCATTTTTAATTTGAGATACATGGGGTCAAAGTTCTTATCAAGGTCAAAATTCACCAAAAGTATTCTAAAAATCCAGAAAAAGTATAGGTCTGCCTATCCCTGTGTTTACTTTTAAGTTGAACGTTGATGGTCACATTTTGAAACTCCAGAAAAAAAAAAAAAAATAAGATACACTGTAAGGACCAAGTTAGCTAAGTTTAGCCACTATAAACTTTGATATAATGTGGATATATTCTCTACTTACCACTGGTGTGGAAGGACATCTAACCATAATGACAACAAGTCTCTGTGGTAACTCTTGGTAGAGTCCATTGTCTTGAAGTAGACTACTTGATAGAGTATGAGGCTCAAGTTTAGCCACTAAGGAAGACAACAATTCCTGTTAAAATATAAATGAACAAGAAATTGCAAATAAATGTTATGAATTATATCACTCATACATTGGTGAATTAAATTTTTTGTCATTAGGCCACATTAATTAAAACCCAAGTCTCAAAAGCTCCTGTGTGTATTAGTAAAATCTTTTGTGTTATCCTCTTTGAAAATCAAGAAATTAATTTGGTTGTCTTTTTTTTTTAACAAAAAGGAAATAAAAATTCAATTGATTTCAAAGTTTTCAACACAGAGAAGAATTATTTAGTAGCAGTGATTTGATTTGCCTACTATTCCAACATTTGCAACAGACAATGGATGTGTTTTGCACACAATGCTTGTCGCATGCCAATTTTTTTTTAAATTAATTTAAAAACCCATTCCGCATGTAGTTTTCAATTTCTCACACGCTTCTTGACTCAGGTTTTAATTAAGGTGGTCTTAGCCATGTCATTGAAAAAAAATAATGAGTTGATAATTCATTAATAAAGAGCATCGAAGCAGTATTAACAGCCGATCCACAGATCAAACAAATTTTGCATGGTGCAACATTTGTGTCATGCTGTGGGTCATGCCATATTTTTCTCATAAAATTTAGGTCACAGGAAGAAAAATTTGGGAAGACCTTGTCTATAATGAGAGTAAATACAGTTTTGGCAAGCCAACAGATTGAAAAAGCCTGGTCCATAATTACAATTATAATAATCCGAAGGGTCATTTCAGGGTTTCTGCACCTTGAAGCCTTTAAAATTTAAGGACTTTCAAGGTCCAAAAGCATGATTTTCAAGGACTTACCACAACACAAAAAGCTGCATATTAACAAAAGTGACAGCTCTTCTTCACTCACCAAATTTTTTCAACATTTTACTTCAGATAAAATTCCAATTTTCAAGGTCTTTCAAGGACATTGTGCAAATTTCCAAGACTTTTGAGGCCTTGAAAAGGTTTTCAAATTCAAGGACTTTCAAGGACCGTCACAGGAATCCTAACATTTGTCCGAAAACCCAATAAAATTATTATACAGCCTAATCCTTACCCTAACCCTAAACTTTACCCTAAAACTAACCTATAAACTACATCCTAATCCTAACCCTAAATCTTACCCTACACCTAATTCTAACCCTGACCCTAACCCTAGCCTAACCCTAATAGCCAACACTAACCCTAATCCTCATGCTAACATAATCTAAAATGCCCGAAACCTTAATTTTAACCATTTTGGGACAAATGACCCTTCGGACAAATAGGCTGTTCCATTCATTTCACTTACAATTCCTTTCCATATTGCACAATCTTCCATCCTACTCAGCATTGAGGCAAGATGAACTAGGTTGACTTTCAATAAATACTGTGGACTAATAGAACAAAAGGAAGGAACAAAAATTATACTTAAATTGCATACTTCAACAATAAGTTTTTTAGCGGGTTCGCTGTTGGACAAGTTTGGAACTGTCAAGCTTTTGTTAGGAGGACAAAGTACCTAAGAATGAAGCATGTAGGCCGTCCTTGCTGACTGATGGCTCTGAAGAGTCATTCACTGAAGACCGCTCCTTGTCAACAGAGAACAAGCAGACCTCGTCTATCTGCTAATGTAAAAGTTTTGGTGGCCCTGATATGAGTTGTTTATATCACTGATGACCACCCCTTGTAAACAGAGAAAAATAAGTGGTGGTTCTGAAAAGAGCGATTTGCTGAAGACTGCCCCTTGTCGACAGAGAAAGCTTGACAGTTCCAAACTTGTCGTCCGACAATGAGCCCGCTAAATAAAAAACTAATTGTTAGCAACTCCCGTCATAAAAGCCTATCCCACAATTTTTATAATTTAGTAGATCACGTCTCCAGCATGAAGTAAAACTGCAACAAATTATGTTACCAACCACATTGTAAATTGTAAATCTATAGATGACGTGACCAGCGACGTCACATGTTTACAATCAAAACTCCCTCTGTTGATTCCCACAAGGCAAAATAATATACACAGCATCTTTGGCGGAAGTCGCAGAACACCATAAAATCTTTTCAAAACCCAACTTGCAAAACTTTTGTTCTTTTAATGTTGTTATATTATGTAGCTTGTGGCACCAATAATCAAGTTTGATAACAATGTTGGTATCATTTGCTTTGAAACCAAAAGTTAAGGCAAATCTGGGTTATATTAGTCGGCCCATAAAACAGGGTTGTTTTCTGTTGCCCATCTATGTTTTAACCCCATGAGAACTACCTGCCGATTGGCCAAAAAGAATTTATAATTATCAATTGGACCAATCAGCATCATTATTAGAATAATTTCACCACGCAAAAACAATGGGGTGAATTATTTGCAAAGCTCTATTCTGATTGGTGATTAAAGTAAAGATATCATATAATTGACCAATCAGAGGCAATGTTAGATCGGCAGGTAGTGCTCAGGGGGTTAAGTCTATAAATCTTACCTGTATACACTAGGAAGCATCTCTGCTTCAATTTCCTCTGCTATAGTTAAGTATGCAAAACAACTGAGCCCCAGGAGAGGCAGTTTATTGTCCTCTTCATCCTCATCCTCATCTTCCATGGCAACATCCTTGTCATCCTTACTCCCTCCTCCTTCATCATCTCCTTTGCTCCCACTAGCATTATTTTCATCATCTTCTTTGGTCCCGCTGCTGGCACCAGCCTTGTTGTCATCGTCTCCCTTGGTCCCACCACTGCTGCCAGACTTGCTGCTAGCTGATTTACCTCCATCCAATTCTTGTTTATTGTATTGTTCAGAATACAACAGCAAAGTTGAGAAGCTACAGTTCATATCTTTCAAATAGGTCTGGAATAAAGTAAAAATTAGTTTTTATGAAATGATCAGTAATATTAATATTGGATTATTCAAAACTTGCCGCAGTACTGTGAATATTAGCAGTTTAAAATTAGCAAAGCAGAAACTGAATTTTCCTAACTACTCCTATGTCTGAAATTAATTGGCAACTTCTATATAGATTAGATTAAATTCAGACTTCCGCTCACCCCATGGTTCATTTAAAATCGGGTAAATGAATCATGAAATTACTCCGTCCTTCGGAGAGGATGTTAAGCCGTCGGCCCTGTGTACAGAGAGCCACAGCTGTACATGTATCTCACAGCCAATTTCGAAAAGAGAAGGGTGTTAACCTATAACTGTTCCCAACCCGTTCTGGTATTCAAATGGACCCCAATGGAAATAAGCTTCAATAGAGGCTCTCTTGGGTTTTCCAGGGTTGTCAAAAACCCGAACAAATCAAATCAAAGACCCATTACCACATATAAAGCTTGACATGTGTCAGAGATAGCTACCAATATGAGAATACTTACGGATCAAATTTGGTGTTAATGCCAATTTTTCCAACAGACATTGCAATTACTTCACTTCATGTTTGCAAGGAAGATCCCATCATACACCTCTCCAATAGAAAAAAACAACCAGATCTATCAAACTCCCTACCACCAAGGACTTTGGCTGCTAGCCAAAGTCTAAGTCAACCCCCGGATGGAACACTGGAGCCCCCTCAGAAACATCAACGTACCAGACTCACCAACTTTCTCACAGATGTTGCAAGGAGCTGAAGACCAGCACTGAGCTCCCCGCATTTGCAAATATGCAAGAAATGGAAGACAAATATGACCTTTCTGAATTTATCTTCAATCATAATAGGAAAGTGGTTGATGAAATAAAGCAGACAGCTTGGGATATGGAGACAGCGCAAGCCGATCTCCAAAGATCACGTCTAGAGACAATGACGATACTCCAACGAGCGGCTGAAGCCGAATGTGTTGCTGGGTGTGGAGGGCGTGGTTGGCACAGGCTAATGATATTCTGTCGGTCCAACATACAGGCTACTTCTAGTCTCCAAATTCAATTTCGGAAAAACCATCACTCAACCATGGAATTTAATTGTCAGTTTGTCACTATATCTATATAAATCAAGTAAGTAACCTCCACTCTGCAGACTTAGAAACTTGTTCGATTCCACTCACTATACACAACACCAATGACAGAAATCATCAACAAAAAATCTAACCAAGGACTTGTTTTCACTCGACCGTGAGTCGCATCATCAACCAGAAGTGATGTGATACAGACTGACAAAATATTGACCAGAAACCACATTCAGAAGGAAGATTTCAGTGGCGTAATGTACAACCTCCTGGAACACGGGAGAGGCAAATATAGGAACCTCCTGTAACTGGGCCTGCCAACTGTGGTAAAACTTTCATGTTAAGACCTTTGTCATTGATATATAAGACTTTCCAGAATCCGGCTTCAGCAATGTTCGCCTGGGTGGTAGTGGATGCGGCTGAAGTTATCATGCCCAAAGATTTCCGATGGAGCACCCAGTTTAATAATTTTGACTTGAATTTCTAAATGGAATGGGTTTGAAAACTACAGGCAACCAATAAGCAGAAAAGTTGCCAGGTACACTTGTAAATGTTTCTAACTTTGCTCTTTCATTTTCTATATTTACATGTCATTTCATGGGTTGACTTTTTACTCCTTTTAGAAGGTGACCAAGTTCATCTTCCTGCGCCAAAGAGTCACTTTTCACAGGATGTATGTTTGACATCTGACGCGCCTATCTTTTGTACCTCCAACCATCAGATAGTACACATCAAAGCAGGATCAGTAGATGATAGAGAAACGGAAATGATGGCTGTTAGGTAGCGGTCATTCCACTTCTTTAACCAAATTCCCAGAGAAGAACAAAAAGAACTGCCTTCTTGTCCCCGCTGTTTTGCTGACTTTGTTTTGTCTAGTAAACTATCAACTTGAACAGTGATTTCCACGTAGTGCATATACTTATACTTAAGTATTTTAAATATGTCACAGTTTCTCATCTGTATTTTCTCTATTATTTCATGACAAAAGCAAAACATTTTATTATAACTTGTATTTTCAATTTAAAGTAACTGCAAGAACATACACATATGCAGTTATTAGACCTATGAATTTCAACAATATGATAAAAAAAATCTATACCTCTGCTTGCCACAGTACTATGAATGTAAAAATTTGCAGTTTAAAACTAGCAAAGCAGAAACTCATGCAAACAAATTCCACTTGTACAGTTTGTCTTTCATTATAAATCTTAAGTGACAATGTGCACTCTTTGACTAACTTGCCTGTTAACACAATGTGTTAATTCGTTTGAAATCCATACACCCCCTGTGCATGTGGAAGACATCACCTTAATCTTTTACACAGGGAGTGTGAATTTCAAACAGGGAGTTACCTGAATTAAAATGAGTGACTCCATTTGAAATCTACACCTTATCTGTGACACTTTTATTTGATTTCTGGAAAATTTCTGGCCAAAATCAAAATTCTATTATTTTCCATAGTTTTGTCACATTGTTTTTATTCCATGAATTTCCTATATAACTCTATTGGTACCCAAGACCCTCCATCGGGTCCATAAAACGACTGGTTAATGTAGACTACACCATTATTAATCAACTCCAAACACAGACCCTCCAAATCTGTAGCGAGTTTCCCTTCCACTTCCCTTAAATTTATAAGAAATTCATTTTTACAGGTGAGGTGAGTTTTGGAAGGGCCTTTACCAACCAAATCAAACAGTCTATAATTGAAGACAGAGATAAAAAGACTAATTTGCATCTGACGTCACTGTCAATCAAATTCCCTACAATCCTTGATTGGTTAATAACGCGTAAAAGGAAGGTAAATTTATCTGGTGCCGATCGGAGAAAAAGAATAGCACAAAATGACGAAAAACTACGTACTTTTACAAGGCAAAAAGCAATATTTCTAGGCATTGTTGACATGGTGCCTTCGCAAAAGAAAGTTTCCTACTATAAAGACCTAACTTTTGAGATAGTTTGTATGTTTGAAGGTGCAAAATTAACAATAAGGTGCCCGTTTTTATCGCTGCGTTCATCAACTCACATCATCTAACACTTGTAAACAAACCGTGGTCGAGTTTGATTGACGGATGACGTCAGACGCAAACTAGTCTTTTTATCTCTGTCTTCCAGTATAGGTTAGGAGATGGGTTAGTAAATTTACCAAGAGATGGAACCGAGACTGTAGGACAGTCTGTGGGCATCCATGTATTATGCTACAACATTTACCATAATCTGTAAAGCACATGACCTGCAAACAGAATTCCAAGGTTCTGTTTCATGATCTCCACTGGCTGATGATTCAGATTCCATCTCGTTGAGTTCAACAAATGCTAATGGATAATCTAACAACTCCAACAAACTGAAATTCAATGGAAAATATACAAAACATGTCAGTTAAGGATTATTGTAACTGCCACAATAGGCCGGCGGGCGATCGGCAGGTCATCCTGACACTGCACTTGCTAATAGTTTGGTTTGCCTGTCAACTTGTTGCATTGATATGAAGCATAATCCCAGTATATATATTTGCCATATTATAAGTTAAATTGTTTGCAAACAAGCAGTTTGTTTTCAGCTGCACCCAACTTGTTTTTACCTATATGTTTGGCAGTAGTAGCATAATCCCAGTGTACATGCCCTTATTTACCATATTACGCCCAAGTTGTTTACAAACAAGCAACTTGTTTTCAGCTGCACCCGATTTGTTTTTACCTACGTTTGGCAGCGGTGGCGTCATCCGCCTTCGCATATGGACATTATTCTCAAAACGAGCAATGTAATTTAAAGCATGATATTTTTGTAGCATTCAAATTTTGGCATTTTGGAACGAATTAAGTCAGAGTATCCATGTTTCTGCAACATTTTTGTGAATTTGTCCCAGGGGATTCATACAATTCCTTAAAGGATTTAAAGAAGAAAAAAACATTTGCGTGCATAAAAATTTCACTTATAACTGCACTCGTACATTTTCCATACATGCAAATATTTCATGCACTTTTATTCAGCCATGATAAGATCAAGCACTGGCCAGATAAGTGAAAAATCGGGATAAGTGAATTATGTGTAACGCTGCATTGAATGTCTGAAGTGCTAACATTGGGACAACTTGGGAAATAAGAACAGCGAGACGGAAATTTGTTAATGAACGAATCTATATTAGCCAAAACAAAGTACTTACAATCTCATGATTTCAATTCTTGTGCCATCAGCTGGGTTTACTTCCTGTTAAATATATAAGCAGACACAAAGATGTCACGGTATGAATGCTATCCACTGCTAATGACCAATTGCTAATTTATAAAGTAAGTTAAAGTCTCATGTGCTTGGCATTTGGGTCAGACTCCCCTGAATTACAGTTGTTTACATTTTGAGATTGTGCACAGCTTAAACACAGAAGTGAGGTTCTGATTAGCTGATTCAATCATCTGACAATCATAACAACAGACCGATATTAAATCCGATTGGCTGATTACGCTGGTCGTTGCAGATCGGCGTGTTTGAAGTGAACACAGAGCTCCACGCATGTCGCTCATTAACAGGGCACTTGTGTCAATCTGAGCAAGGGACTGCCATTCTTCTTTGAAACCAAGTGTAACTTCTTGTAGATGGAGGGGGATGTCACCACTCCCCCCGCACACTAGTCTGTAGTAAATTTTCTCCTTTTCTAACCTAAACTTCACTTACCAAGTCATTTGCTTCATCCAATTCCCTACTCTGCTGAATAAGAAACACAAATGGAGCCACAAATTCTAGCAGGGCAGACATAGTCTCCTCGATACGTAGATAATCTGAATCTTGCACCATCAGTCTCTTCTCATCCTGATCGGCAGTACTTTCTTGCTTAGGGAACTTTAGTGTTCTTACATGGGCATAGAGTGTGTCCAGGGTCTGACTGAAGAACAGATTTTTGGAGATCCCGATTCTCTGGAGAACTGTAGGGACAAAGAAAATATCCATGTATCCGTGGATGGTGAAATGAAGTAATATACAAATACAACATGTTTTGAGGGGAAGTAGTCAAAACTACTGGTCCCGAGGTGTTGGATGATTTGACTACTTCCCGACGCGTCAGCGGAGGGAAGTAGTCAAATCATCCAACACCAAGGGTCCAGTAGTTTTGACTACTTTCCCGAAATAAAACATGTTGTATTTGTTTTACTATACCTCATAAATATTTTCACTCACGGTAAAATCGTAAACAAAAGTCAACACACGTACACACACCAGTCAACGTGCCGGCCAGCATGGTAAATAAGCTTAATATTTTGCTTACCTGATTTTATTGGAGGATTTCTGTTCAATCAATTTACATTTTGACCTATATTATTCTAATTTTCTTTTTAACATTCCATAAATAGCATTTTGTTTCATAAAATGTCAAATTCGCGTGTTATTATCCATCGGTAATCTCGGCAAAATAACTGCAGCAGACGCCATTTTCACGATAAACGCGTCTGCAGAATTGCCGTTGAGTATCATAATGCTACGTGTGAAGGAACGGTGACACGCGGGTCGAGACACCGTGTGGTAGTAGTGCGGAAGTTTTACTACTTCCCGCGTGCGCGTAATTGCACAGGCGCGGGAAGTAGTCAAAAAATACCGTACTCGGACGCTGGCATTATTAACCAATAAGATGTCTGGATTACCTAATAAATATTTATGAGGTATAGTAATACAGTTTCTAGCATGATTTTGCAACCAAAATCTTCCACAGAGCCACTATGAAGTGAAGTCTTTAATTTGCAATGTTGCTTTGGTGAATTGCATCCTTAGAAACTTCTGTATTTATGGAAGTATTTGCAATGTAACATGTGTTGAATATTTTATTCCCGATTTGTTTGGAAGTTGCATTTTTTTTGTTAGATAAGCAAAGTGGTAAATCCATTCAAACAGAAGTAATCGGGCCTTCTAAATATTTTTTATACATGTGATATTATTAGTTATTAGGTGAAACAGAGATATGGTACGGGAAATTATCTTGTGCGAAGTGTCATACTGGGTGAAGCCAAAGGCTGAACCCAGTATGACACTGAGCACTCATTCTAAATTCTAAATGACACTCATTCTAAATTCTAAATATTGAAATAATTAAATTTTTAGACATTTTACTTATTGCAAAATAGCAAAAATTAGATGACTGTTCCGCGTATTATGTATCGCATGCATTTTACACGCCCGGGTTACACGAATTGCCTTCACGCCCGTACCTCGTTGTATAATTATGTGTATCTTGCTTGCGCATTACGCTCTCTCTGACTAGATATAAAGCGTAAATACACACTCACTGACTAGATACAAAATATATCCGGTCAGCGGTGTTCTTTCCCTTATCTGATCCACCCAAGCCAAAAGAGGCAATTTTCAAAATTGAGAAATTTTACCTTCATCAACTTGCAATTGCACACCAAACCAATTAGTGCGCTATTGCTGAAATCATTACATGCCCAACATACTTGGTTCCAAAGTGCAAATTTCCATGTACTTTTATTTGGAGTTTTTCGGTCCCTATTTTTATATCCACAACTATTCCCCTTAGCCTGGTTGGAACACATCCTGTCACATATTATGCATGTTCACACACAGGGTGTTATTAGCTAGCCACCCATCCACCCATCATTTTAGACAGGCAGCTTACTCCGGAGACAGACAAAATTAATGCCTGTGACATATATGCTAAATTCTCAAAGTAATAATGCTTGAATAGTTTTGAGAACTCAAGAAAAGACCAGACTAATAAATCAAGGCTATAGCAATATCTATCTGAACTAACTGAACCCCAGAAGAGACAGAGGTCTGGTTTATAATGTTTTCAGGGTCAAAGTTTGGACAGGGCAATCTAGGGGGAAATGAAGTGTACAAATCTGAGCTAAGACCCTGTTCATACATACCAGTTTGTAGTGGTTTCAAGAAGTCCCTGTAGACTGAATCATCCAGGAACCTATCCACCTGCTCTAGTAAGCCCAGCATCATCTCCTTAGGTTTACCTACCTGTAAACACAAAGAATGAAGAATAAATAAATACGAATAAATACCACACAAAAAGAAATCCATATATTTAAAGAATGTCTCCGGCAATCACAACATTTATACCTTATATGATAGAAAATTAATTATCAAGCACGAATCATGTGGTTTTATTTGAAACTAATAACTCATATTGATCATAAAAACAAATTATAATACAGCCGTCTCTCAACACACGATATTCAAAATTCCCGGGTGCCGAAATTGTCCAGTGCAATGACGTCCCAGTAATACAATGAAGGCTGACAACAATTGAGTACAAGTAACCATGACATCATTCCACTAGACAATTTCGACGCGGGAATTTTGAATATCGCGTGTTGAGAGCCGGCTGTTTTTATTCGTTTTTATGGTCAATATGAGTTTGTTTGAAATAAAACCATGTGATTCTTATCAGGCATAATGTTGTGGTTGCCGGAGACTTCCTTTAAATGTCTCTCCTCAGATAATGGAGAAATACAGCACTAGTTTTTGGAATTAAAACAAAAAAATTCTTTTAACATGTAACAGATGAAACAGCTCAATCATTATCCTTCAGGCGAGTCGGAGCCTTCAGGTCATAATTTCCCAGTTTTGGTGGGTTTTTTTCAACAATTACAAATCAACTGCTCAGTGCCAGAAGTGGGTAAATTGCACTTAACTGCAGTGAGCAGTCAAAATATTTTATTCCCATTCTCTTCTCTCTGCCACTTAAAGAGTGACACAGGATTTATGGGGATGAAAATTGCACTATATAGATAGGGTCTTATTATACCAAGCTAAATTAAACCTACCTCTGCAAGCCTGTTAACAATCTTGACACAATTGATGTAGACCTCATCATTCTTCTCGGATGTAGTCAGATGTGGGCTTAGGACTGGAAGAAGATCCCAGCCTAATATCTCTGCCAAACCCTACAAGAAAAACAAACAAAGAGTATAATATGTGGCCTAATCCCACAAAATGAGCAAAGTGGCACATGTAGTTTGAGACCTCCTGGCTGCTGAGTTGATATTCTTTGTTTGATGCACACATATGTACAGGCCAGTAGTATGTCCTTTAATGCCCTCTTGTGCATGTTGAAGATGTGCCCTATTCACAAAGGACATACTTCTGGCATGTACGGCAGGTGTAATGTGCATCAAACAAAGAACAGTAATTCAGTAGTTAGGGGTTTCAAAACTACCCACTTGCGACTTTACACTGATTTCGTGGGAGCAGGTCACATATATCCGAGTTGGAATTTTTGGTGCAAGTTATCCGAGAATCATTACTTAATATATTTTACAAGCCTTGCCCTGTCCTAGTTTGCATGAAAACTTTGCCTGAATAGTTCAATGGCACCAATGATTTCATGACAAACTTGGTCCCTAGCCACAAAATCCATTTACAAGAGGCTAGAGTTCTGTTCAATATTAAAGCTATAGTTTAATATATTTTCAATAAATATCATTGTTACACACACAACTGTTTGGAGACTATTCAAAACGAAATTAAGAGCTTATTTCGCACTCCACTTTGACTTGATCCCTAGCGATACTTGTCACTCTGGTATCCGGATACCCGCCCTTAAATTACATGGGTACCCAAGCACAAATTGACCCAAAAATCTCAGCCTTACACAAAACCCATTTTTAAGCCTGTTTTCTATACCTTATACAAATCTGAGCAGATGATTTCTTGTAATAAAGCTGCTTCTCCATTTTCAAGTCCCGTTTGGGCTGCAGTGATAAAAACACCAGTGTCTGCATGCTTCAGTTGTGATGCTGATCGTCCCATCTGAAGGAAAAGTGTACAAATAAGAAATGAATAATAATGTATAAGAATAAGCACTTGCAATAGCATAGAACATATATTTATACAAGTGTTACAAAAAAAAAAAAAAAACAATCTTTATTAAATATTGAATCCAAGCCTGGAAAGAAGCAGACTGGAACTAGAGTCAACAGACGCTGATACAAGCCGCAATTTGACCCCTATAACTTGACCCCTGGGTTACGGATGGGGTCAACTGCTCTTGCATTGTGCTTAGGAGGTCATAAGAAATATTCCTGGTGAATTTGAGCTTAATCGGAACTTATACATGGATTTTGATTTTTGAAAATTTTGATTGACCTTTTGACCCCTTAATGACCTTTGACCTCAATGAAAAAAAAAACCTTGTGTACACCGACAAAATGCATTGTTCCAATTTTAATTAAAAATTCTAACATGTTTAGTTCTTGAGATAAAAATTCTTGAAGTTATTCAGCTAAAAACAGGAAGTGACCCCTTAATGACCTTTGACCCCAAAATAAAAATACCATGCATACATCAGGGAACACTTATTCATGTATGTTGGTTATATTATTCTGGTCTGTTTACATTTTGAGATAAAAATTTTTAAACATTTTTGATAATTTTCGCTTTTTGACGGAAGTAACCCCTTAATGACCTTTGAGCCCAAAACTGTAGGCATCCTAAAGACCCTGGCTAGTAGCAATGCATGTGTGCTAATGTCGACTCTCTGCTATATAATTTGTAAAGACAGTGATTTTTTGAATATTTTTAAAATTTTTCAGACTTTCACCGGAAATGACCCCTTAATGACATTTGACCTCAAGTCTTTTTAGGAAGTTTTAAGCACTGCCACATGTTGATTCATATGCATGAGTCACATGATCATTGCATGTAATTTGTGGAAGGAGTAGCATTTTTTTGTGAAATCACATTTTTGACCATTATAGCTAGGTCAAAGGTCACAGCGAGGTCAAAGTCAAATGGAAGGTTTGGCCTAGCCCAGTGGTCATTTGGGTCAACTTTGGTTGAAATCTGTCAATCCTCTTGCGGAGCTACATGCAGTTGATTGCGGTTGCCAGGAGAAAGAAGAGACTAGATCTGGTCGCAGATCTGGACCTAGCCGGGCCGGAAATGCCAGTCTTAACTTAAGTTTGACCTTTGTCCGGCTATTATGGACATCTCACACCATTAATGATGCATCACTGTAGCATGTAGGGGCTTTATCCGTCTTCCATAGGCTGAGATACAGCTACTTTTCCGTAATTTTAAACATTTTTTGCAAATTTGACGTTTTGACCTCCTTAATGACCTTTGACCCCAATACAAAAAAAACCTCATATACACCGCTAAAATGCATTGTTACAGTTTAAATTTAAAAAATCTACTATGCTTAGTTATGGAGATAAAAATTCTTGAAGTTATTTACCTTAAAACCGGAAATGACGTCTAAAGGACCTTTAACCAAAAAAATAAAAATACCGTGCATACATCGGGTAACACTAATGCATATATGAAGTTTATGTCACTCTGGTCTGGTTACGTTTTGAGATTTAAAAAATGAACATATTTGATGATTTTTGGTTTTTGACGGAAGCGACCCTTAATGACCTTTGACCCCAAAACTGTAGACACCCCAAAGACCCTGGTTAGTAGCAATGCATGTGTGCTAATGACAATACTCTGCTATGTAATTTGTAAAAACAGTGATTTTTTGAATATTTTTAGCTTTCAGACCGGAAATGACCCCCTTAATGACCTTTGACCCAAATTCTGTGAATAATTTATAGGCACTGGATATAGCCGATGCATATGTGTAAGTGACATCATCGTACTATGTTATCTGTGGCAGAAGAAGCATTTTGAAGATATTTGGTTTTATACCGGAAATGACCCCTTAATGACCTTGACCCCAAATTTGTGAATATCCTATAGACACTGGATATAGCCGATGCATATGTGCAAGTGACGTCATTGTAGGATGTAACATGTAGGAGAAGAAGCATTTTGAAATTTGTTGCCAGAAGAAAGAAAGAAAGAAAGAAGAAGAAAGATCCGATAGCATCACAAGACCTAGCCGGTGTCCCGGCTAGGTAAAGAAAGAAAGAAGAACTAGTGGCAAATGGTGGTCATAGACCACAAACCTAGCTGGGCATGTTGGTGTTGTGGAGGTTTTTGACCCCTACAAAATGTTCCAAAATTGTTCCCCTGGTCATGAGGTTTGTTGTCACTGTGTCTGAGTCCCGTACTCCTTACAGATGTCCAGAAAATGCAATTTTAAGATTGACCCCAGATGACCTTTGACCTGACCCCTGCAATATGTGGCAAAAATGTTCCCCTGGTCATCAAGTTTGTTATCACCGAGTTTGAGCCCGTACCCCTTACAGATGTCCAGAAAATATGTTTCTAAGATTTGACCTCTGTATGACCTTTGACCTGACTCCTGCAAATGTTCCCCTGGTCATGAGATTTCTTGTCACTGAGTTTGAGCCCCATACCCCTTACAGATATCCAGAAAATGAAATTATAAGATTTGACCCCAGATAACCTTTGACCTGACCCCTGCAAAGTGTTCCAAAATGTTTCCCAGATCATAAGTTTGTTGTCACCAAGTTTGAACCCCGAACCACTTACAGATGTCCATGAAATGTATTTCTAAAATTTGACCTCTGCATGACCTTTGACCTGACCCCTGCAAAATGTTCCCCTGGTCATGAGATTTGTTGTCACTGAGTTTAAGCCACATACCCCTTACAGATGTCCAGATAATGCAATTGTAAGATTTTACGCCCTTAATGACCTTTGACCCCAATTCTGTGTGCAAGTGATGGGCACTGGGTAAAGCCGATGCACATGTGTAAGTGACGTCATTGTGCTATGTAATATGTGGCAGAAGAAGCATTTTGAAGGTATTTGGCTATATACCAAAAATGCCCCTTTAATGACCTTTGATCCCAATTCTGTTTGCACCCTATGGGCACTGGATATAGCCGATACATATGTGCAAGTTACGTAATTGTAGGGTGTAACATGTAGGAGGAGAAGCATTTTGAAATTTGTTGCCAGAAGAAGAAGAAGAAAGAAGAATCGGATAGCAAAACAGTACCTAGCTCGGGGGGTTGAAAACCCCCCAGCTAGGTAAAAAGAAACTAGTGGCAAATGGTGGTCATAGACCACAAACCTAGCTGGGGCATGTTGGTGTTGTGGAGGTATCTGACCCCTACAAAATGTTCCAAAAATGCTCCCTGGTCACGGGGTTTGTTTTCACCGAGTTTGAGTCCCGTACTCTAACAGATGTCCAAAAATTCAATTCTAAGATTTGACCCCAGATGACCTTTTGACCTGACCTATGCATGATGTTCCATAATGTTCCCTGGTCTTGAGGTTTGTTGTCACCATGTTTGAGCCCTGTACCTCTTACAGATATCCAGAAAATGAAATTCTGATTTGACCCCAGATGACCTTTGACATTAAGTTTGTTGTTGTGGAGTTTGAGTCCCGTACACCTAACAGATGTCCAGAAAATGCATTTAGAAAATTTGACCTCTACATGACCTTTGACCTGACCCCTGCAAAATGTTCCCTGGTCATGAGATTTGTTGTCACTGAGTTTGAGCCCCATACCCCTTGCAGATATCCAGAAAATGAAGTTATAAAGATTTGACCCCAGATAACCTTTGACCTGACCCCTGCAAAGTGTTCCAACATGTTCCCCTGATCATTAAGTTTGTTGTCACCAAGTTTGAGCCCGTACCCCTTACAGATGTCCAGGAAATGCGTTTCTAAAATTTGACCTCTGCATGACCTTTGACCTGACCCCCGCAAAATGTTCCCCTGGTCATGAGATTTATTGTATCGAGTTTGAGCCCCATACTCCTTACAGATGTCCAGATAGTGCAATTGTAACATTTTACCCCCTTAATGACCTTTGACCCCAATTCTGTGTGCAAGGTATGGGCACTGGGTAAAGCCGATGCACATGTGTAAGTGACGTCATTGTGCTATGTAATATGTGGCAGAAGAAGCATTTTAAAGATATTTGGTTATATACCGAAAATGCCCCTTTAATGACCTTTGATCCCAATTCTGTTTGCACCATATGGGCACTGGATATAGGCGGTACATATGTGCAAGTTACGTAATTGTAGGGCGTAACATGTAGGAGGAGAAGCATTTCGAAGTTTGTTGCCAGAAGAAGAAGAAGAAAGAAGAATCGAGAGCATTACAGTACCTAGCTGGGGGTGTAAACCCCCAGCTAGGTAACTAGAGTCAACAGACGCTGAATACAAGCCGCAATTTGACCCCTGGGTCACGGATGGGGTCAACTGCTCTTGCATTGTGCTTAGGATGTCATAAGAAATATTCCTGGTCAATTTCAGCTTAATCGGAACTTATACATGGATTTTGATTTTTTTAAATTTTTGATTGACCTTTTGACCCCCTTAATGACCTTTGACCTCAATGGAAAAAAAACCCTATGTACACCGACAAAATGCATTGTTCTAATTTTAATTAAAAAATTTTAACATGTTTAGTTCTGGAGATAAAAATTCTTGAAGTTATTCAGCTAAAAACAGGAAGTGACCCCTTAATGACCTCTGACCCCCAAAATAAAAATACCATGCATACATCAGGGAACACTGATTCATGTATGATGGTTATATTATTCTGGTCTGTTTATCTTTTGAGATAAAATTTTTTTGAACATTTTTGATAATTTTGGTTTTTGACCGGAAGTGACCCCTTAATGACCTTTGACCCCAAAACTGTAGGCATCCTAGAGACCCTGGCTAGTAGCGATCCATGTGTGCTAATGGCGACTCTCTGCTATGTAATTTGTAAAGACAGTGATTTTTTGAATATTTTTTAGACTTTGACCGGAAATGACCCCTTAATGACCTTTGACCCCTTATCTGAGCACACCCTATAGACACCGACTAAAGTCGAGTCACATGATATAACCATGTTCTCATCGCATGAAATTTGTGGAAGGAGTAGCATTTTTTGTGAAATCACATTTTTGACCGTTATAGCTAGGTCAAAGGTCACAGCAAGGTCAAAGTCAAATGGAAGGTTTGGCCTAGTCCAGTGGTCATTTGGCTCAAGTATGGTTGAAATCTGTCGAAGCATAAGAGAGTTGGGGCGAAACGTGGCAAGTCACGCAAAATGTCACGAGGTTGCCAGAAGAAGAAGAAGAAGAAAGAATTGAGAAGAGACAGAACAAGCCGACATTCGTCGTCGGCTTGTAACTAGAGTCAACAGACGCTGATACAAGCCGCAATTTGACCCCTATAACTTGACCCCTGGATTACGGATGGGGTCAACTGCTCTTGCATTGTGCTTAGGAGGTCATAAGAAATATTCCTGGTGAATTTCAGCTTAATCGGAACTTATACATGGATTTTGATTTTTGAAAATTTTGATTGACATTTTGACCCCTTAATGACCTTTGACCTCAATGAAAAAAAAACCTTGTATACACCGACAAAATGCATTGTTCCAATTTTAATTAAAACATTCTAACATGTTTAGTTCTCAAGATAAAAATTCTTGAAGTTATTCAGCTAAAAACAAGAAGTGACCCCTTAATTACCTTTGACCCCCAAATTAAAAATACCATGCATACATCAGGGAACACTTATTCATGTATGTTGGTTATATTATTCTGGTCTGTTTACATTTTGAGATAAAATTTTTTTAAACATTTTTGATAATTTTCGTTTTTGACCGAAGTAACCCCTTAATGACCTTTGAGCCCAAAACTGTAGGCATCCTAAAGACCCTGGCTAGTAGCAATGCATGTGTGCTAATGGCGACTCTCTGCTATATAATTTGTAAAGACAGTGATTTTTTGAATATTTTTTACAAATTTTTCAGACTTTCACCGGAAATGACCCCTTAATGACCTTTGACCTCAATCTTTTTAGGAAGTTTTAAGCACTGCCACATGTTGATTCATATGCATGAGTCACATGATCATTGCATGTAATTTGTGGAAGGAGTAGCATTTTTGTGAAATCACATTTTTGACCATTATAGCTAGGTCAAAGGTCACAGCGAGGTCAAAGTCAAATGGAAGGTTTGGCCTAGCCCAATGGACATTTGGGTCAACGTTGGTTGAAATCTGTCAAGCCCTTGCAGAGCTACATGCAGTTGATTGCGGTTGCCAGAAGAAAGAAAGAAAGAAAGAAGAACTAGATCTGGCTACAGATCTGGACCTAGCCGGGGCCGGAAATGCCAGTCTTAAAGTTTGACCTTTGACCGGCTATTATTTGATGTCAGTGATTGATATTATGGACATTTCACACCATTAATGGTGCATCACTGTAGCATGTAGGGGCTTTATCCGTCTTCCATAGGCTGAGATACAGCTACTTTTCCGTAATTTTAAACATTTTTTTGCAAATTTGATGTTTTGACCTTCTTAATGACCTTTGACCCCAATATAAAAAAAACCTCATCTACACCGAGAAAATGCATTGTTACAATTTAAATTTTAAAAATCTACTATGCTTAGTTATGGAGATAAAAATTCTTGAAGTTATTTAGCTTCAAACCGGAAATGACGTCTAAATGACCTTTGACCAAACTAATAAAAATACCGTGCATACATCGAGTAACACTAATGCATATATGAAGTTTATGTCACTCTGGTCTGGTTAAGTTTTGAGATAAAAAAAAAATGAACATATTTGACGATTTTTGGTTTTTGACCGGAAGCGACCCCTTAATGACCTTTGACCCCGAAACTGTAGACACCCCAAAGACCCTGGTTAGTAGCAATGCGTGTGTGCTAATGACAACACTCTGCTATGTATTTTGTAAAAACAGTGATTTTTTGAATATTTTTAGCTTTCAGACCGGAAATGACCCCTTTAATGACCTTTGACCCCTTATCTGTGAACACCCTATAGACACCGTTCAAAGTCAAGTCACATGTCCTAAGCATGTTACCATCACATGTAATTTGTATAAGAAGAAGCATTTTGAACATATTTGGTTTTATACCGAAATGACCCTTAATGACCTTTGACCCCAAATCTGTGAACACCCTATAGACACTGGATATAGCCGATGCATATGTGCAAGTGACGTCATTGTAGGATGTAACATGTAAGAGAAGAAACATTTTGAAATTTGTTGCCAGAAGAAGAAAGAAGAAGAAAGATCCGATAGCATCACAAGACCTAGCCGGTGTCCCGGCTAGGTAAAGAAAGAAGAATTGAGAAGAGACAGAACAAGCCGACATTCGTCGTCGGCTTGTAAGTCGTCGGCTTGTAACAAGGAGCAATTTGTTTTTGAACATTGCTCCTGGTTCACTAGGATTTTATAAGCACAGGAGCAGGAGAAACAGGATTTACTATTTTCCAAATAGTATTCCAATAGTATTTTCAAATAGTATTTTCAAATGTGCCCGACTCTTTCATTGAGTTTTACAGGAGTAAAGGTGTTATCCCCAATAGCTGTGTTCTTAGCCAGTTAGTGAGGAATGTGTTTACAAAGAGTTATCTAGTCTTAATATGCACAAAGGAGCCGGGCTAGATGATATTGCTCCTAAATTCCTGAAAGATGGGGCTTACCAACTCACTCCTTTAATTACTCATATTGTCAACCTAATCTCGGGTACTTTTCCGGACGATTGAAGTCTGCCAAGATCATCCCTTTGTTTAAAAAGAAAAGCAGGCTTGATGTAGGGAATTATCGTCCAGTGAGCATATTGAGTTGTGTTTCCAAAATCCTTGAAAAAAGTGTTTACGTCCAAGTTGAAGAATATCTCTGTTCAGCAAATTTATTATATCAATAGCAATCTGGTTTTCGCTCAGGGTACTCAACCGAATCTTGTCTAATTTACTTGACTGATTTTGTTAGGTCTCAAATTTCTGAGGGAAAAATAGTAGGGATGCTATTGCTGGACGTACAAAAAGCGTTCGATAGCGTTAATCATGATTCATCGTATCCTGTGTAAGAAACTTCAGGCTATGGGAATTGACCCCACTTGGTTCATTTCTTATTTATCAAACAGGCAGCAGCTTGTGTGCATCGATGGTATTAATTCCAGTCTTAGGCAGCTCTCCTGTGGTGTTCCACAGGGGAGTTTGCTGGGACCATTGCTTTATCTCTGCTATAGCAATGACATGGAAACATCGGTGCACAATAAGCTTCTTTTGTACGCCGATGATAGTGTCATCATTTCATCCCATAAGGACCCTGAGGTCATTTCTCAAAGCCTGAGTTCTGATTTGCAATAACTGGTTGATCAATAACAAGTTGTCTCTTCATGTGGGAAAAAACTGAGTGTATTCTATTTGGGACCAGATCAAAATTGGGCAAGGTCGGTGATTTTCAGATTTCCTACAATAATCAAACTATCAAAGCTCAAACGTCCATCAAATACTTGGGAGTGACGAGTTCAGTTGACCAAAATGGTATCTCCTGCCTCCTGGTCACCTCAGATATGACATCAGTATCAAGCTGCTTATTAAATATTCATGAAACCGACCATGTGGTCACAATCGGTGGATCGGATTGGTTCAAATCAACGCCACGTTTTTGACCTTACAGGGCCAGGGGTCAGAGATATGCATATGTATGAAAACAGCGATGCGGATATAGTATCATCACCGGGACTGAGAAATGCGACATTTTCGATGTTTGTACCGGGGAATTTCAGACACGGAGACGCCGCTGAGATTTCTACAAATTCGTCCAAAGGTAACCAAAGGGTTCGGGATCGCATTTTTAACTATCACTTAAATGTTTCGGAATTGAGGTCGGCTAAAAAGTAGACCATTTCGGGGACTGTAATTTGTGTAGATGTCACATTTTGAACAGTGAGCGATAAGTGACCAATTTGACGTTCAGCACAAGTGTTTATCCTTACTCAGGGTAGACTACAACTGGGTTACTGGCTAGGCTCTGCCTACAAGCGGCTAGGGGACGCAGGGGTAACCTTGTCAATCATTGGTTATTCTATTGTCCACCAAAGTTAAGCTTATGACATCACCAATCCATGATCAACCCAATCGATAGGCAATTATCCGGTTAGAGGACCACTACATGCGAAATTGACCAAGTTTCACGTGTGCGCACACAAGTCTTGCATGGAATAAAAGTTTAAAATATTACAATTTGAAACGAAATAAAAATCGATAATAATAATGAAAAATCATCATGTTTTTAAAACGTTTTAAACAGGTTAGGCCTATATTTTTGGGTTTTGGTTTTAGTAAAAACGTTTTAATATTATAACAAAATAAATTTCATGAAAACATTTTAAAACGTTTTGTATGGAAACACACTACAAAAATATTTTTAAATGATTTCAAAATGTTCTTGAAAAATATTTTCTGCAAACATTTTTTGCCAAATATTTTGTCACCATTTAAATAATGATATGTTTGAGAATATTTGCAATAAATTATCAAATTTTTTTTTGAATGTAATGAAAAAGTTTTATTCCCTTATATATACCTTTAACTTATATATGGTCATTTTCACGGTAAAGGTGTAACTTTTGATTTTTAGGGTCAAAAGTTCAAACCACTTAAATATGTTTCTGTTTACTGAAATCATGCATAGAAGCAACTTAAATTCAAGTAAAATAATGTTTCAAGGCTTAAACCTTTTGATTTCTAATAAAAATTTGACATTTGCATAACATTTTGGTTAAAATCTAAGAAAAAATGTATTTTACATAACCTCAGAAAATTTTGACATGAAAGCTGGAATACATGTGAAATTCCATTCCAAAGTAAGTCAACAGATATAAGTTAAATTTTATACCATGTTTTGCTATGTTTGTAATTGCAGTTTTGAAAATTTTTAACATCAAGTGTCATTTACAATGGAAATTTCCAAACCTTAAACATATTTTTTAAGTTTTAATTGGGTTCCTAAAATAATTTTAATGTCTAACTTCATGTACAAATACTACTTGATGAAAGGAACCTCCCAGCCAAGTTTCACAGAAATTGGAGTTATTTTTTAGAATTGGCAATTCAAGCGATTTGTGTTTCGGAGGCTTCAGTTAACAACACAGGTGATCATAAAAGTAAAATATTTAGCTAACTACTACAAGTTGACATAAAAAATAGGTAAAAAATATCACAATTACCAATTTTCATGCTTTGCTTCTAAGTATTGAATTTCAGTTGTGACAAAAATTAAATTATCACAGCAAGTCATTTTTTTTTGTTTCGGAGGCTTCATGTTAACAATTGTTAAACATTGCAGAAGTAGTTTTTTGAAAACAACAGTGTTGGGATCATCTAAGCTGTTATTTTCTTGTGTGTATTGAATCAATGATTCTATGCGGCAGATATTGTAGATTTATCACACATTAATTTTTTCACCCATTTGTTAAGTATGGTGTTTTTTTGTGAAGCCTCGAAACAGGCTTTTTAAGGTATCAGTATATTTTTCAAACATTAACCATAATGTCAATTTTTTTTAAATTTATGACATTCTGCACATATCAAGTAATAATTACAATGCAGATATCATTATGAAACACACCAATTTAGATATGCATAGATGATAATTAAGTTTACTGTTGTTTCGGAGGCTTCATTTGTTTCGGAGGCTTCAATTGTTAACGGAAAGTTTGTATTGGGTCCCATTTTCAAACGGTGATATATATCTCCACGATTTAAAAACATGTGACTTGAGGATCTACTTTGCTACATTTTGATAAATAGATTGGATGAGCTCTTTTATTTATATTTGCACAAGCTAGCTGAACAGTTTGTTTCGGAGGCTTCAAAAAAGTTAACGGAAAAATGGCTATTTGAAGTCAAGATTTTATAAAAATTTTAAAAGCTTGCAAATCGGCTAATTTTTGTTACCCATTTCAAGTTAAGATAACAACTGTTATAAATCAAGAAGAAGTGAAGAAATAACCAAGAATTATGAACCAAAGCTACACCCACAAAGTTTGTTAACAATTGTTAACGGAAAATGAAGCCTCGAAGCGACAAATATCGAAGTCCGGTTCTCAAAAATACAGGGCCGTTCACAATTAAATCTAATGTGGCAGTGTTTACTGAACATATGACTGTACTTTCAGGATAAGAAAAATTATCCATGAACTAACTGAAGAAAACACAGGGTTTTACAAAAATGTTACTGTTTTTTATAGTTTTTCAAAATGGCAATATTAAGTACATTTAAGCCTGCTAAAACTGAGCAGTAACTCCCAAAGCTGATTATGCTACCCAAGGTAGCTGCTAACTAGATGACTTATGTGGCCAAAAATTATGGAATTCTGTGGCTTTATTAGAACACTACGGATTAAAATGTTAAAAATCCAAAGTTACACCCTTTACCGTGAAAATGACCATATATAACCCGACATTTAAACATTTTCTGGCAACTTGATGATCTTGAACCTATTTTTATCGATATACATCGATCACTTATCGGATTAAGTATTGGACACAATAGATGAAGTATTTGATTGACAAGGTTACCCCTGCGTCCCCTAGCCGCTTGTCTCTGCCTCTGTCATGATTCATGAATTGAATCAGAGAAGATGTAAGGAAGAGGAGGGTTAACGGATTTATATACTTGAGATAATCCCGTAGGTAATCCGATTGCACCTATTCAAAGTCCTTTATTCTCAAGTAGTTAGACATCCACTTGCAGTAGCCTTTGATGTGATGTGTGAGACCGCTCACGGTCGACCGATTTTCACTCCAGAATTGGAAATATTTCGAATGTTTCTATAGAGAGTTTGATGAAAAGTATGAAACGCGTGTATTAAGGACCCCCTGCTTGGATGGGATACCACATGTGGATATAATACAAGAAAGAAATCAGGTGTTGTAAAATTTCCCCCCAAATCCGCCTTTTTTGTTAATATTATACATTTCTAAAGAAGAAATTTTTAGGATTTTTTAGAGAAGTGATGATTGTTAATCATTTCTATTTTCAAGTTTTTATGTATTTTCCGGTCATTTCCTGTAAACCTAATAAAGATATTCTGATAATTGACAACATTCTATTTCACAAATGATAGAGGCTGAAAGTGATAACAAGCGACGAAAATTGTAATTTATCATGGAACTTCAGTCATATTTTATCTGAAATCTGACTGGATGACAGGGCCTGCATGTATGATATGCATGGTACATGTACGATGACATGCAATCACTGACCTATCCCTAAAAGTAGTTGAGTGTATCACACCCGTTCCGGGTTCAAACCCCATTGTAGTATTCTATTGTTAAGCGGCTAAATAGGGTGATTCATCATTTACTTTGAATGAGCGGTCTCACACATAGTTTGTTTGAGGATAGCTGGATCAACCTCCTCTTCCTTACATCTTCTCTGATTGAATGCATTTGTCATGTTTTGTCATGTTTGTGATTGAGGTTTGAATGGTAGAGATTAATGAATGCGCTCTCGATCTATTGAATTAACTTTCCCCACTTTTTGACATGCTTGTAACTGATAAGCTTACTGCTTACATTTTAGTTACAATTAGCATAGCCTATTGTCTAGGACAAGGCGGTAAATGAAGCACATTCTCCCACTGTTCTCGTTGGATTATAATCTCCCAATCGATCCTGCGGTTGTTGATCAATAATCGTAGTAGTGTCGCTGCACGGAGCATGTGCTCTATGTGTCCAACGGAGCATGTGCTATGTATCAATGTTTAAAAAAAAGCAAATAAAAATAAATAAATAAATAAATAAATAAACAAACGGACTTTTAATAACTTTTATTAAATAAAAGAAAGAAAGAAAGCCAAGAAAAAAACCCAAATAAAAATAAATAAATAAATAAATAAACAAACGGACTTTTAATAACTTTTATTTTAAAAAAGAAAGAAAGAAAGCCAAGAAAAAAAAACCAAATAAAAATAAATAAATAAACAAACAAACGGACTTTTAATAACTTTTATTAAAATAACTCGAGACTCAATCAGTTATAATTTGATAAAATGTTTTAATAAAGTATAGGTATGCCAGGTGAATTCAAATTTGCCATCAAACTGCATCATTTTATATATCAAATTAAAGCCCTTGAGTATAGAAAGCCAACGTGCTGAAAACCTTTTTGTCATAGCACTTTCCGTAGCAAAGTTACATCTTGTCAAAGATTGACTTTCATCAAAAAGATTCTCCTAGCAAAATTCCCTAGAACAGCATTACGGGGTGTTTCTAGATCTTAGTCTCATGACGATAGCACCTTTTTTAATGGAACTGCTATCAAAATCTCTCTGAAATTCCATGTGAGTAGTCTCTCATCACCAAAGAAAATCATATATTTGGGTCAAGTGAAGTATAGACAACATATTTATGAAGGTTTCCTTCTTAAAAAGCTTCTTTTTAATTTCAATGTAAATTTGTATTGCCGGTTTAGGCCATTTTGACTGACTAACAAATGTGTTAAACGAGGTTTCCCTGTGATACCTATAAAGTATTATTAAAATAATATAAAATAATTATAAATACACGCATGTATGTGAAGCAACAGCAGCAGGACGGCAGTGTCACTGTAGTAGGCCTATAAGTACATCGATAATTCGATAGGGTGATTGAGTCATAATAATAATCCCTCTTATTATAGTCAGCGAGAACAGTGGGAGAATGTGCTTCGTCTACCGCCTTGTAGCCCAGACAGGGTCTAATTCTGCATAAAACCGGGCAACATTATTTCTATAGATCTGCTGCGCATTCAAATTGCATTGTATTGCATCGTAATTTCATTTGTGTCTATGCTAATTATGTTTACACAACATGAACTCACATGTTTTCAAGCAAATTCGCCGATAATAGGTGATCAAAAGCGATCGGAATGTTACAAAAGTACAGATCGCATTCAGCTTACTTCATATGAGATGATCTTTGGAAAAATACGGCATAATTTGTCTTGGTGTTTGCGGAATGCCATGCAGTAAAATATTAATACGTTGCGGCAATTCATGATTGACAACTAACAATCGGCGTGTCCTTCGTATCCTCCACTGTCAATTTCTTATCCTCTCACTAATCCTCACAAAAGCTTTGTGTTGAATACGTAATGTATGCCTGCCACTTCCACATACTTGTGCATAATACGGAAGGTCGATTTGTGCCCATAAATGTTTAGGCCTATGTTAAACTGTATGTTATACAAATTGTACAGCTATCATTTCTACCCTATGACGAACCGACATACCTGTAAATCAAATAGCCCACAAAAAACTGGTCATCGCTGGTATTTTTCATGAAGAAAAACGACACTTTTTTACGCCGGAACATGTCCAAAACACGTCAGCTGACGTACAAGCCTCCCCACGCATGTACATAAACAAGCCGTGTTCATTGTTTAATTGTCACCTGCAGCTGTTCGCAAGAAAACTTTCTGCATAAAATTACCTGGGGTCGTTATCAGGCCTGAGACACACTGGCGCTAGTTTGAGGACAGTCACTATGAGTTACTAATGTCAGCACATGCAGAAAATGTGTGATGGGTCGCCATTTTGTGACTCGTGCAAGCTAACACAAACAAATTATTAGACTTAATAATCTTTTCAAGTTTTAATAAAACGTGCATCTATCATGATAATATTACATTTTATTATTTTATTATTTGAATTACATAAGCTATGTCAATTTTGTGTCCATGTTAATTTTTATATGGATTTACGTGTGTTGATTTTAAACCGTTGTGAACGTGGAGGTACGCAAACTGGCAGGCGATTACCCACCATGCAATGCGAATACACGGAAACGATCCAGTTTAGGATGCATCGCAGTTCCTATTGTGTAAACTAGGCGTAAACCGCCCATCCAACCTGATCGTGTGCACAGGATTTGTGCTGGAGGCTAGTTAATGCGCACAACCAATGCGCAGAAGAAGACCTTGATACTAGGCGGAGCTTACGTTTCACAAGAATGATTGACAGCTGTGAGTAAGTGAAATTCTGTTCTGTGATTGGTACAAAAATATGGTTCTCGTATAAATGAATATATTATCCATGGCTTCAAAATTAGGAACCGTTTCTTCCACAGAGCCCTATATAGGGCTCTATGGTCTCTACTCATCATACACGACCGTAGAAGATCTGGCCAGCGACGACGCTTGCCAATCAGGCTAGCTATTTGTACGGCGTGGCCTCTCATCCTTTTTATTATCTCTGGTCTTGTCACGCTGGTAGATTAAGCCCACCTGTGATTACTGACCTGGATCTGACAGAAGATTGTGGAATTTACGATTTTCAGCAGCAGGATTTTATGAAACTGCCAATATTTGCAAGTATTCTGAAGGATCGGTAATAATTAAAATATTTTTCATGGTGTCGGTAGTGCAAGTTGAAGTTAGTGAATTTGTGGTTTTCTATGTTTATGTGCAAGAGCATGAAGAGTGTTTTCAGGAAGCGTAAATAGGCAGGCCGTTATGCTAAGCTCTCCATCTTATATGTAAGTTCGGCGACGAACTGGACACATCACACGGTAGTGTGATGTGTCCAGCCTGGATATATACGTAATGTGTGGAGGCAAATTGCAATAAGTACAATGAAATAATGAGAAGGGCGGGCTCCGGCGGGTTTCTTCTTCATCTTACGTAACAGTATTGTTCTCCAAAAAACCCGAAGCTTTGTCGTTTGGAGCTCTAGCTGAAATACAGTTTATGTAAACCTGCATTTTTTTTAGCTAGAGTATCTCGAGCTATCTCTGCCTCTGTCATGATTCATGAATTGAATGCATTTGTCATGTTTTGTCATGTTTGTGATTGAGGTTTGAATGGTAGAGATTAATGAATGCGCTCTCGATCTATTGAATTAACTTTCCCCACTTTTTGACATGCTTGTAACTAATAAGCTTACTGCTTACATTTTAGTTACAATAGCATAGCCTAACAAGTCAAGGCTTCTGAATTCTGCAACCAAAATCTTCAAACGTACCGTAATACAAATGGTGAACCCTGATACTGTACACCAAATAAAACAACACATCTGGATAAGACATTACTTGGCATGCAGTAGACGCAGTCTACTTTGTCAAAAAGTTACAAAAATATCTCTACTACAGACCTAAATCACTTACAAAATCTTCCGCAAGCTTCTTCAAATCATCCGCCATGTTGTTGTTGTTGTTGTGGTTGGATATTCCTCCTTTCTATTAGGAGCACCTCCGAAGAGTAAAGTAGTTCAACACGTATAATAAATCACATAAAACAGTCACTAATAAAGTTTACACTTTCACATAAATAGTCACACGAATTCACAATGTGAATAGTACATCAAAAATATTATATACAAAATCAAAGTTTATGGCGGTTGCAGCAGCACAGGTGCAAAATCGGCGGATCAAAGGATGCTAATTGTGTTCCAGCATGTCCAGATACTCCGGATCTAAAGTAGCAGGAAGTGTTTCAATATATTCGTTCGTACAGTGGGGGCACGCTCTCAATCCATCAGGTATCACGGTCAATCTTATTCTCAAGTTGCCATATTCAAGACAAGTAGGGCAGTATTCTGCTTCTGCATGTTTGTTGTTGATGATGATAGACTCCAATACCAGCCGCGAATGCAGAAAAGGTTCTGTATGCAGTGGTGCCCAGCGCAAGTGTTGGTCTACTTCTTTTTTTTCTTTCTTTTTTTGGCCAAATGAAACATAGGCCTAACTAAATTCGAATCCTTTAGTTAGTCCTAACTGCCAATGAAAGTCAAATACTTGGTCAATTTTTGTAAATAAGGGCCAAAAACATGCATTTTTAGCAATGATTTGAAGAGTGAATTTCAAGTCATGCATTCTCAATTTTGTGGAAACTTCCAATGTTTTCAATAATCAATTTCTAGAGGTCCCTATAGCAAAAATATCATATAGGCCTAATGTTAAGGGGGGATAGGTTTATCCGTCTAAATTTTGGTCAACTTCTTCATTTTAATTAACATTTCTTTATAGCTTTGCATTGGAAGTTTCCACAAAATTGAATTGAGACAAAAAGTAATTTTTTGCGTATGATGACGAATCATCATTGTTTTTTGTTTTGTTTTGTTTTGTTTTTGTTTTGTTTTTGTTTTGCTTTTTTGTTTTGTATATTATTTTCTTTCCTTCATGTTCCCAATAATCTCTGCTATAGGCCTATAAGTGCCGTTTTAAATTTTAACATTTTTTTATAGCTTTGCATTCGGCCTAATGCCGATTTTTTCTTCTAGGCGCGCTGCAAATTAATGCCGTTTTACCGGCCCCAGGATTTTGCGCACTGAATCCTCCCATTTTGCCTTCTGAATCATCATCATCTAGAACGCGTGTTAGGCAATGTTATTGTGGAACATTATTATTATGAAAGTTTTTTGCTTTCCTTGCTATCTTCTGTAGATAGCATTTAGGGCCTTGATTCATACCTCTAATTTTTTCTTTATGTTTAATGATTTTTTTAATGATATGACGGTCTACCGAAGATAGCAATCATGCCGGGTTTATATGAGGCAAAAAGTAATTTTTTGCGTACTGAATGAATCATCATTGTTGTTTTGTTTTTTTTTGTTGTTTTTTGTTTTCTTGTTTTTTTTTGCTTTTTTGTTTTGTTTATTATTTTCTTTCCTTCATGTTCCCAATAATCTCTGCTATATAAGTGCCGTTTTAAATTTTGGTCAACTTCTTCATTTTAACATTTCTTTATAGCTTTGTATTCGGCCTAATGCCGATTTTTTTTAGGCGCGCTAGCTGCAAATTAATGCAGTTTTACCGGTAGACTAAATCCGTCAGTCTCCTAACCTATATGCACGGCCGCTTCTCTGTGCCGGTTCGGAGACTGACAAAAATATAGCGCATAGCCCAGACAAACAAGAACCTAGACCTATAACTTTGGTTTGCGTAGTGAAGTCAACACTGCTTAGCAACGATTTTGACAAGGACGCAACCCGGACGCAAACAAGCAGACATGTTCGCGTCTACAGAACATGTTGCGTTTGACGCGGGCGATAACGGCGAAGCAATCACGCAAACGATCGCGTTTTTCGTTCCAGACATGAACGCTTATTTCTCCGCGTCCGACCACCCGACCAAAATCACCTTGGATACGTGGCTTCAACTACTGCCATGGTTAGGGATGGGCAGTTACAGGTCTAGGTGGTATGTCTATAGACTTGATCCACCAGTCCTTCAACTGCTTACGCACGGTCATCGGGTTGTGCTATTTTATTCCGCCATTTTGAATTGTTTCGAGATCGGGGCCGAGGGACTCAGGCTAGTATGTCTATGGCGCATAGAGTGTAGTAGTCTCCTCCGCAGCCAGTTTGGTTACGCTCCCTCCACACAAACAGTCTGCCAATGGCCACTTATAACGCCGTTTCTGATTGGCTACACGTATATAGCCGTAGAGCTGTACATACGGGAACTTGATTGACCTCAGTCTAGCTGGCGAGATGGCGGGTCAAACTTGCTCATGAATAATAAAGTAGCCGTCTAGCCGATCGACCAATTGAAAGCTTTGTTTGACGTCAAGCTGGATGACGTCGACAGAAAACCGTTAGCGAATCAAAAAGGACCAGTTCGTGACCATTGGCAGACTGTTTGTGTGGAGGGAGCGGAACCAAACTGGCTGCTGTGGAGACTAAGAGTGTAGCAGTAAAATTTGTCCCTACGTCATGAAACGTCACTTCATGAATATGGATTTTTCAAGCATATAAGATCGAAATTCACGTCGCTGCTGCGCTGGCTCAGTTTATTTTGTCTTTCGCTTTAGATGTAAATTTCGGATGTATTTCCCTAAAAAGACGACTTTGTCTATTAATGTTTCTTGACTTTTAATGAAGCATGTAGAAACTTTGAGTAAGTGTGTACACTTGGACTCCACTTGGGCATATACAGTGCTCAATTTTACGTATATTTGATAAGGACAAATATCGTAACCGGGGATCAGTACCACCATGCATGCATGCTATGCACAAAACAGATAAATGTGTATTGAAAACTGCATGATGCCAGGCCTGCTATGCTGAAGTGCACTCGTGCCACTCGAGCTCCTGAAAATGTGAAATGAGCCTGATCGTCACAACATCCACCGCCCTGCACATTCATGGCATCTGCAACCTAACATCATAGAGATCCGCTAGAATCATGGGTGAATACTGAGATTTGTGCCGTTTTATGGTAAGTTTACTCGGTCAGAAGTGTACCGTACTTAATTTTGTGTACCGGTACTATACTGTGTTGAGTGTTGTACTGCTGGTAACTGGCAAGACATGACTGGAGCATGGGAGTGTGAGATCGTTCAAAAGCAAATCACTTTATTATGGCATGCATTGTTGTCTAGCTAGGCATTCACAATTCAGACTTCAACTGTCAGCTCTTGACATTCAAACATGCCATGCAACATGCATGCTCAGTGAATTAAAAGACCGGTCTAGGTTAAATGCTAAAATCTAACACCAACATCAACACTAAAGTTTGTTCGGCTTATATAGGCGGAAATTATTTGGGTTTTGTTACTGCGTGTGTCAATAGAGTCCCAACCCACGCTTGCGTAAATTCACATAAGCGTGCACCAGTCACGCATTACATTCTAGTGTAAGCACTGTGCCTTATGCTGGTTTCATACTTTCTGCCGCTGAGCGGAGCGGCATGACGCGTCATCATGCCGTTTGTAATTGTCTGCAAGCCGAAGCGGCACACCGTGGAGCCGGGAGTGGCATGACTCTGAATGGCACTCTTTCCGCGCAGCACCACTCCATTTTGTTCTCATACTGTACGTCAGAGCGGCACCGCTCTGAGTTGATTTGCAAATCTCTGTGAAACCAGGCCACCAAATTCAAGGTGTAGGGCCTTAATTATTTATGCACATTTTTGGTGGCTGCGATAAATTATCAAATCACATGTACCGGTACTGTATTTCTTCCATTAACTGCCTAGGGCGCTTAACATAATCATTTAAAATCATTTTGGGTGGGCGCTTATTTTTTTACATTTTAGGCCAACAAGACGTAAATAAAGGCCCAAAATATGCATCTATCATCATGGTGTGTCATATGTTTCAGATTTGCATGGGCAGATCTAATAATGTAATATTATCAGTTTGCATGTTGTAAAATCACTACAATGTAGGTGGGCGGCTAATGGAACAAATACGGTACGCCAACCTAATCCTGCAGCCGCAGAGCGTACACATACAATCAGTGTCCGAAATAAGGAAAATATGGAGGTTGTCCCGAGGACAACTAAAGCATAAATTCTGCTTGTCCTCAAAACATTTTGGTTGTCCCCAAAATGTGTCATGATTTTAGAGGTAATATTTAGTGATTATCCAGGGGATAAGTACATAGCTCAATATGGTTGTCCCCGGTGATTTTTGGACAAGAGGATAAGTGCTTATTTCGAACACTGCATACAATGGTGGTCTGTTGGAGGTGGCACACTGAAAGTAGGCCCAACTGATGTTAACTATCAAACTTGAAGCAAGTAAAAAAAATACTGAGAATTAGGAAAAGGTTGCCACTGAAAAGTACCGTAAAAATTAATTGTTCTCTAGTCTTGAGTAACAATCCCAAGCCTAATCACAGAACTAACCTCCAAATTGTGTCTTGTACTTGTAGTTATATTTCTATGGTCAATGTTTATAAATTCTAAAAATAGGCCTAAATGTATAAAATAAACCAAGACTAACTGTATTCAATTTTTTTGTATTGTTTGTTATTTCAGTACACAACATGACTGTAGGCCTAGTGTTCAACAACTTGAAGATTCACAACTCAGAAGATGACAAATATATCAGGTATGTACAAATTATAAAACAACAAAGAACATTGTGAGATATTTCAATATGATGACTTCCATATTGAATACATGCATTGCATATATTATACAGGTCATAGGTTTTGTGTTATTTAGACCAAACTGTTTTGTGTTTATTTAGACAAAAATGTTAACCAATGCCATGCACATATTTTGGGGGGGGGGGGCTTTGGGGGCACCAGCCCCCCGGGGTAAAAGCAAGGGGCTGCCAGAATGAAGGGGCGGTGGAAGAAGAAGGCGGCAAAAACGAAGGGGTGGCAAAAAGAATTAGTAAATAAAAAAGGGCTGAAAATTTTGATAAAGCATAACATTTTTGGAAAAATGGTACTATACATCAAAATGTGTTGCTTTTTAAGGCTCTAGCGCCTGAAATCCTTCTTTCCACCAAAATTCACCCTGTCAGATCATGGACAAAAATAGTGTAAAATGCATGAATGCCTGTCTTTTTTTTTTTTTTTTTTTTTTTTTCAAAATGAAAAATAAATAAATTACATTTTAAAAAAGAAGAAAAGTTTAGCTAAAGGGGTCATCTCGAGACACTAAAAGTAAAAAAATAATATTAATCCCTACCTACATACGATATTTTTTGTATGTTACGCCAATCAAGCAATTTTTTATGCCTATTTCAACAACTTTTGAAATTGGAATGTGTTACGATTTTTAAAGCCAACATGCTGTAATATCGTACATGATTGCATATCAATATTCTTTACTGTTATTGATTTAGCGTTCTTTTTTGTTGTTATTTTGCAGATCAAGAAGACGGATTTCAACTATAACAAGTTTTGCCTGAGACAGCAACAATAGATGAATGATTAGCACGCAATGGGTGCTGGCATTTTGCTGAACTGAAAATAGGAAAAAGACCAATTGTAACATTCACAATCATTGTTTAAGAGAGCAATTTTGTAACTCTTCACATTCCTCCAGGAGTGAAATTCATACCGTAGTTTTCCTTACTGATGTTAACAGTAACAGTATCGTGCAGAGTTCATCAAAAATAAATGAAATAAAAGATTGGGTCAGATTTTTATCAAAGTCCACTTCATCTCAGTCATCTGAGTCAGAGCGATTCCATTTGTATCCAGGTCAGTCAGCCATTTCCGAATTCATTTGTGTCTGTCTGTCTGAGTCTAGACTCGAATCCAAGTCCAACAAGACTATGGCAGATTTCATGTTCATAATTTGAAGTTAAAGATTTTATACCAAAGATTCCAAAAAAATTGCCACCAATCCCATTGTAGATGTTCAGTCACAAAAACAGGTGTTATATTTCTTGTAACTCTACATCCATACATTGTGAATCGCAATGCCTGTAGAGTCACAAGAATTAAAACACCTTGGGCAGGTGTTGTAACTGTTGTTTTCTTATGAATATTGATTCCTCTTCATGATTTTGTTGTTTATTATGTAGGGTGTCATTTTTGGGTAATTTACTGCCCGGGTGCCAGGCACATTTTTCGGGCGGGTAACTGGGTACCCGAAATTGCAAGAAAAATGTTATTTTATTTTTTCGGTTTTGTAGTTTCCCTGGACCTAGACCTAAATTCTAGGATCTTTCATGGTTGACCTAAAAAAAAAGAAGATTTTTTGCATGTTTTGTGTTTTTAATATGAAAATTGATACTTTGTTTTCATGTCATACTAATGATATCAAAATGCATTGAATTTGAAAAATGCACAAAACATTGTGCATTTTTTTTTTGGTCAACCATGAATGATCCAGGGACACTACAAAACCGGAAAAAAAAATGTAAAAAAAATGAATAAATAAATTTTGGGTACCCGGGCAGTGTAATCTCAGGCAGGTACCCGCGAGCCTGCCCAAAAATGACAGCCTTATTATTATGTCAATGCAACTATTGGGTTGATCTGTGTTTGTCATTTCCCAGCTTTTTGGCTGTCCGTGCTTCTTGCCCGGGGGGGGGGGTCACTCCCATTGTGGCCTGTATACCATCCGCGATAATCAACTTTTGAAAAGCACCCTAAACAAGGATTTAACCCTTGGCTAAATCGACACCCTAAACAGGGATTTCATTCCTAACATCAAATTTCATACCCTAAATTTCATTTCCGCGTATTTAGAAATTGCAATTTTGCTACCCTTTTTTCCAGTTTTTCATGTTTTTGACACGCGATACGCGCGTATCGTGCCTACCCACGAAAAACGACCCTTTTTACGCGTTTTCATTATCGCGGATGGTGTACAGGCCACAATGGGAGTGCCATGTGCATTCACTTTCTTCTGGACACAGATCATCTCCATGTACTGGTATTTAATTTTAAAATAACTTTCATAATGTGTGATTTGATTGTATGAGCAGTAGTTGATTAAGAGCAGGGGGCTGGTGGTTACTCTCTTTGTACCAGAGATGTAAGTTTTCGGGAAATTTCCTGGGTTTCTGTTGGTTTGGTTCTTTTTTGGGGCATTTTCATGCCTTTCACAGGAGTTTTTTTCGTGGCTTACATCTCTGTCATGTGTCTTTTCCCCACCAGTCCCAAGTACAGGAATAAAAAAGAATTAAAACACCTGTTTTTATCTTTTCCAAGTTTTTATGATTAAGAAATAAACAATAAAAAAAGTGTACACTTCACAACCGGATCAAACTGCACCACTAATGATAACAAAGAAAAAGTAGCATTTATTATTAAAAACATGTAAGAAATCATTAATGTTGTGACCAGATTGACTCTTCTCTTACAATATATATCACCACTTCCCTGATCATACAAAGTGACAAAAACAACAACACTCCAACCCCTTCAGATGCTCCTTTTTTGTCTGAATCCAGTTCCTAAAGTTATGTATTTTACTATTGGACTACTCTGCACTGCACACTCCTACCAAGATTTTAGTTCAGTGCTCGCACCACAGAACCAGTCACACAATGAGTCCTGAAGAGGCAGCTGCTACTATGTGCACATAGCTAAAATACCATGTATGAGAATTTAGCACAACTGTCAGAAATACATAGGTTGTGCTGCAAAATATGTACAATACATTTAGGCATTTTTCTTTTCATTTGATCATTTTTCAACATATCATCAGCAGGGCTGGTCAGAATCCCGTCTCACAGAACGAATCATTTGATTCTTTTTGTTCACAAGAATCGCTATGCGAAAATTGATGTTAGGATTCTTGCTGAAATATACGGAGTGACATGAAAGAAAAAAAAACCCAATCTCGGGGTCCGACTTAGTAACTCAAAGCCCCAACTTAGTAACTCGGGGCCATGACTTAGTAACTCGGGGCCCGAGTTACTAAATCGTGGCCTGACTTAGTAACTTAGGGCAACGCTTTAGTAACTCGGGGCCCGACTTAGTCACTCGGGGCACAACTTAGTAACTCAGGGCCTTGACTCTGTAACTCGGGGTCCGAGATAGTAAGTCAGGGCCCTGAGTTACTATCTCGGACCCCGGGTTACTAAGTCGGGCGGCGGCCCCAAGTTACTTAGTTACTTGGGGCCCTGACTTAGTAACTCGGGGTCCGAGATAGTAACTCAGGGCCCTGACTTAGTAACTCGGGTCCGCGATAGTAACTCAGGGCTCCGACTCAGTAACTCGGGCCCTCGGGGCCCCGACTTACTAACTCGGGGCCCGGCTTAGTAACCCAGGGTCCGAGATAGTAAGTCAGGGCCCTGAGTTACTATCTCGGACCCCGGGTTACTAAGTCAGGCCCCAAGTGAATTACTCGGACCCCGACTTAGTAAGTCGGGTCCAAGACTTAGTAACTTGGGGCCCTGACTTAGTAACTCGGGTCCGCGATAGTAACTCAGGGCTCCGACTCAGTAACTCGGGGCCCGAGATAGTAACTCGGGCCCTCGGGGCCCCGACTTACTAACTCGGGGCCCGGCTTAGTAACCCAGGGTCCGAGATAGTAACTCGGGCCCCGACTTATTAACTCGGGGTCTGAGATTTTATTTTCTTTCATGTCACTTCGGGGGCTCCGTAGATTATGACCATCCATCAGGCATGTAAAAAGGATAGAAGACGGAAACTAAGCCACTAAGGGTGGAATTGCACCACCACCAACTTGTGCAAGTTGACCACTAGTGCATAGTGTAGTGCTAGAAGTTCCATTTTAAACCCTTAAAACACAGCCTCATCCCCAAGTTGAGATTTTTATACCATCAGAAACCTGAATTACCTGATACTACATCACATGATTGCGTGCTCTTCAGCTTTCTTGCAGATTTATTTGACAAAGCTCTCGATATTGTCCAATTTTGCATTTTCGCAGTACCGTAGCTTATTGGTACTGTAATTTACTACGTAAACTCACATATCAATTTCAGCTGAAATTTTGGAAATAAGCTTTATTCGTGGATATTTATTGAACTATGTGCGCCCGGTACTCTAGAATTAAGGTTCGTTCATACTACCACCGCATTTGCGATGCGTTGCTTTGCGATACCGATATATCGATTACTTTTTGCCGCAACTCAACGCAACTCGTCGCATTTCCAAGTTAAAATGTATTTAACTTCATTGCGATATCGCAATGCAGTAGTTTGCAGTACGATGCAGTGCGGCACCCGCACCGCACCGTACCGCATCGCAAGCAACGCATCGCAAATGCGGTGGTAGTATGAACGGACCTTCATGATAAGATCATGATGTACCGTACCATAAAAAGGTGTGACATAGGCCTAGCCCTAGCTAAGGCTAGCTCTAGTATTAGACTTAGAGCGCTCGCTTTTTGGGTATTAGTTCCAAGGAAATGAGGAAGTTCTTGTGACCAGATCCACAGCAGTACCACACATTAAGGTTCGTTCCTAATACCACCGCATTTGCGATGTGTTGCTTTGCGATACCGATATACCCGGCCGATATATCGATTACTTTTTGCGGCAACTCAACGCAACTCGTCGCACTTTATTGCGATATCGCAATGCAGTAGTTTGCAGTACGATGCAGTGCGGCACCACACCGCATCGCAAAGCAACGCATCGCAAATGCAGTGGAAGTATGAACGGACCTTTTAAAGTATGTTATGAACACTCGGCTAGCCTGCTGCCTAGGGGCTACAAATTTAATTGTTTGTGCATTGATCGATGATCGTGACACAAGTTTCACTTTCATTTTAGGGCATACATGTAAACTCCAAAAATCATTTGAATTTCAGTAGCCTTCGGTCGCAGGCCTACATGTCGGGCCTAGCTGTGCAGTCGAACATCACATCAGTACAATATCAATAAATCATGTATATAGGCCTACTAGGCCTAGGCCATTAGTAGTCACAGTCTGACACTATAGTATAAAAAGTCCTGTCCTAGGCTATATTTTTCACCCATGTGTCAGTGATGTCAACGCATTGAGGAGGCTATTTTATCTATGTGGTGTCCTTACTCGTGTGCAGGTGTACACCAGCAATTTCATGGTACGCTAGCTATTTGAACTTGAAGCTGCGCCCAAAAGCAATGAAATGCGCAGTCATGTCACTGACATCTACTCACTGCCACATCACAGGTTGCAAAATGGTAGAACTATGGACACCAATAATATTTTTGTTGAAAACAAGTCGGTCTAGACAAACACATAACATCCGGGATGACATCATATTAATAGGCCCTAATTCTTCCCCTTTTAAAGTAATTTATTATAAGCTGAAGCTTATACTCAGTTTTGTGAGTAAATTTTTACACCCTGCGGCCTCGGCATGATCCCGGGGGCATGATCAGTCTCAGCAGTCAGCATGCTCAGGGCCAGGCATCAGAAACCCGATAATATTGCATGCTTGTGCATAAGCTTTCTTGCAGATCAGGCATGCATAACTATGCAGGTCGTTTGACAAAGATATCATCCATAATTAATACCTGACTAAGACTACGGTAGATGAAAACTTGCATTCGGCCTACATGCCCGGGCCTACATGATCATGTCCGAGTCTGAAAACACAAGCCCTTACCCGGACGGTTCTGCATGCCTTTTACTGATGATGAAGCTATTGTGAACAAATAAATGTCACGATTCCTCCAAGATAATGCATGAAATACATGATTAAATGTTTAAATTACGATCACCAACGACACAGTTTATGTAAACAACTTCACGTGTGTGATGACACGATCATGCGATCCCGGCACAATAAACCTGTACCGCTGATATTTATGACAAAACAGGACACTACTGCGCACGCTCAAATGGCAGGAATCCTGCCAGAAAGTGCTACACTTTTTAACACACAAGTTTTGTCAGGCCCTATTCGCGGCCGAACAGGATTATGGGTAAAAACGAACAGGATTGTGGGTAAAGTAGGACGCCGCCGCGATAGGGCCTGACGGAGATAGGCTATTTTACCGGCCCCAGGATTTTGCGCACTTGAATCATCATCATCTAGAACGCGTGTTAGGCAATGTTATTTTGGAACATTATTATTTTGAAAGTTTTTTTGCTTTCCTTGCTATCTTCTGTAGATAGCATTTAGGGCCTTGATTCATACCTCTAATTTTTTTCTTTATGTTTAATGATTTTTTTAATGATATGACTGTCTACCGAAGATAGCAATCATGTCGGGTTTATATGAGACAAAAAGTATTTTTTTGCGTACTGAATGAATCATCATTGTTTTTTGTTTTTGTTTTTGTTATTGTTTTTGTTTTTGTTTTGTTTTGTTTTGTTTTTGTTTTTGTTTTTGTTTTGTTTTTGTTTTGCTTTTTTGTTTTGTTTATTATTTTCTTTCCTTCATGTTCCCAATAATCTCTGCTATATAAGTGCCGTTTTAAATTGTGGTCAACTTTTTCATTTTAACATTTCTTTATAGCTTTGCATTCGGCCTAATGCCGATTTTTTTTTTTTTCTTGGCGCGCTGCAAATTAATGCCGTTTTACCGCCCCCAGGATTTTGCGCACTGAATCCTCCCATTTT
>NC_092644.1:17655414-17773431 GCF_039555335.1 Amphiura filiformis
AATAGGATTAAAGATTGGTGCTTGACTGGAATTACGTGCTAGTGTCATTGGTTATTGTTAAAAGGCAATAAGGTGTGTAATTGCAATTATTTCCTCTGAATAGGAAAAACTCTCTACATCGAACCATGGATGCTGGTGGTTGAATTAAGCCCGATCCTGACTCCACTTTGCAGCGGTATGCGATGCTGCGATGCTTTTCAAACATCTCAGCATCCCGCGATGAAATTAAAATGTACAGGCGGAGTCAGTATCGGGCTTTAGGAATAAAAACCCAATCGAACTGATGCGCTTGGGAATTCAACAATATAAATAATGGTAGCTCTATTATAATACACATTAATGATAAAATTCCAAAATATAATACGTTTTCTGTCTTTGCTTGTCACGTGGTAGCGATTATATTTTTAAATAAGTTTCAAATGAATAACAACAAGACAAGTGGCCGAGTGGTCTAAGGCGCTAGGCTCATCAGTACTAAGCGTTGCGCCGTGAGTTCGAACCCGCCTCTGCCAAACTTTAAAAGAAGTAAATTAAAATTTGACTTTTTTTAATTTCATATTTGGGAAATGTGACTGGGCGAATTTATGTATGGTGTGGTGTGGAGTGGAGTCTTGATTGGGCGTTTTATCGGCAGTCAGCGAGTAATGTATAAGGAACATACCAAATGATTGATGAAACTCTAGGAATAGATTAGTACCGGAAAGTGGGGATAGGATTGAAATGTTGATTTAAGATTACATTAACATTGCTATATTGTGGCCCACTTTAAGTTTTGTTATAAACAGGGAGCTTGGGGGGTCAAAATAACACTGATTTCTGAGCAAGTAATTTAACCAACATAACTTCTCCTTCCAGTTTGGTTTATAGGACTTCATCAATGTTTTGGTTTATTCCCTAAGGCCAAAAAAGGTTGTATGGTCGTTCACCTACTAACCCAGTGACCCTACATAGTCTGATTATCTGGGAAAGCTGTTACTGTACAATAGTAAAAAAATACCAACCCTAATTCTGGAAATACTAGAAGAAAAAAGCGTTTTCTTTCAGACATTTTGACATCCTGAAAAGATTTTTAAACAGTTTCTATCTAAACTGTATTAAAACATGAATAAGTGGTGCAGTAATGAAGTATCCCAATTCACACATATTTAGGCTTTATTAAAAGCTAATCAGGCCATTAAATGTTTTGGCTATGACCTTTAACAAATATATATATATTATATATATCGTCACTGGGTGGGAAAAACCTCATATTATGTACTTCTGGCCCTTGAACATGGATAAAGCTTTGTAGATGTAGATTTTATTTTTAAGAGGTTGCTTCATCCATGTTCAAGGGCCAATAGTACATGCAAGAAATACCTCATATTTACATATGGCCCTTGAAAATGGATGAAGCCTTATAGGTGTAGACTTTATATTGAATAGTTTTCTTCACCCATGTTCAGGGCAAAAAGTACATATGAGGCTTTTCCCGCCCAGTGACAATATTTAAAAAACGAAGGACACTGTTTTCCACACAGTGGTTGAGGACTATCAAACAACTTTTTTTGACCTAAGATGTACAAGCTTAATTATAAAGAAATTGTCATGCACTTCAGTGTTATCAGTTCATATGGCAAAGTTTATTCATTTCATTCCATTTCTGTCAGAATAGTTAATTGTGCAGTTCTGGCAAACTTTTGACACTATCATGTCTACAAATTGTTATGATACTCATCTTATTATACACTATGTAAGATGAAATGATGATATAATAAACATGTATAGAAACTTATTTATCCCTTACAAGTTTCAATTATTTATTACAAGATGAGACAATTTAAGCAAATTGAGTCTCTCTCATCCAAAAGAAAGCAAGCCCTCTGAAAATCCATTCATATATTTATTTTCACCTAATATTCTTGCCCATATAACATATAATATTTGGCTATTCCAGTTGAAATCCATACACCCCGTATGGAAGATATGATCTTAATCTCCCACACAGGGAGTGTGAATTTCAAGTGGAGTCACCCATTCAGGTAACAGCATTTGAAATTCACACCCTCTGTGTGAAAGATTAATGTCATATCTTCCATAGGGGTGTATGGATTTCAACTGGAAGACCCCATTCTGAATTGGTGACTCCATTTGAAATCTACACACCCTGTGGAGAAGATTATAGTTTTATCTTCCACAGGAGATGTATGGATTTCAACTGGAATAACCCATTCCATTGAATGTTAGATACAAAATCAATTTTTATTGACTAATGACTCATTGGTTGAATGCATCATAAATGATAACAAATAATATTATAAATGCAATAATGAAGAAGGAGGCAGCCTATATGCTTCACCCTAGCAGGGTGTACGAAAATGCGAGACACAAATTAATACTAGTATATGCGAGGATTAGAAATAAACGATGCAAGCCTGAGAAATTGTAATTTAAATGGTGCATTTGGGGCTCAATCAAACTGATATTATGAAAATATTGAGAGAAAAAAATCAGGACTCAGCAGGGATTGAACCCCGGTCGCTGGATTACCTGTCCAGAGTCTTACCACTGTACTACCCTCCTTCATTATGTAATATATAATTAGCCGCTGAGACACTATGAGAAGAGTTATCATGGGGACTTAAGTTGAGATTGCCTGAGTACTGACTGTGAACTCGGGTAGTACAGTGGTAAGACTCTAGACCGGTAATCCAACGACCAGGGTTCAATCCCCTCTGAGTCCTGATTTTTTCTCTCTCAATATTTTCATATGTCAGTTTGCTCGAGCCCCAAACACACCATATTATAAATTCAATTCGATTTGCCACAAAGTTGTTATTTGCTTATTGAAAACAGATTTGCTCTTTACAAATATCATGAAAGAAAAGTGTGTAAAAGTGTTTTACTTCCTAAGACCAAAACTTGTTTTCATTTCTTCAACAACAGCAAATACTTAATGTCATTTCATAACTCTTAAATTTTCAACCTATATATTTTTGACTGTCAAAAGTAAAAAGTTTAAAACCACACCAACTGATGCCCAACATTATGGTCCTTTTTCAAATATCGATCAAATTTGAATAGATTTTGATATAAGTTTAATTCAAAATTTAGCTAGAAAATCTGTTAGGGATTAACAACATAAAATGACCTTTCTTTCATGATACATACTAATATTATGTCCGAGCCGTACATTCAAAATAATACCAAGCATGTAATGTTTAAAATTTCAGCATTGATAAGTCAATTTACATAAATTGGGCTTTCCCGGTTGAAATCCATACATCCCATATGGAAGATAATTAGATTTTAATCTTCTAAACAGGGGGTGTAGATTTCAAATGGAGTCACCCATTCAGGTAACCCCATTTAAAATACACACTCCCTGTGTGGAAAATTAGGTCATGTCTTCAATAGGGGGTGTAGGGATTTCAACTGAACTAACCCAGTACCCTTTGTAGACACCTTGATGCTTGGATTGCATGATACAACACATTCACTGATGTTAGACCTTGTTCATGAATAATTTCTTTTTCACATTGCAATAATAATAATAATTTAACATTTTTTATAGTTACAGTATAATACAATCCAAAACTTAATAACTGTTCAATCATTGTCAGTCCAAATTATAAAGACATACACTTTTTGAACTCGCTGGTAAGTTCAAATTTTTGCTCACCGATATTTCTTTTAAAACCTCTCAAACATTGCAGCGCTTTCTCAATAGGTGCCTCTTGACTTTGCCTAGTTACTCTTGCTGTAGTTGATGATAAAGTTGTGAGGCTTTCAGTTGTAGTGAGACGCAAATTTTGTACGATTTGTTCAAGATATAATAGTTCCTGCTCAACATTATTTAGAGTTATTGCATGAGCTGTGGTTGATGAGGAGTCTGTAGGCTGAGTAGTTGCTGGACCTTCAGATGTCACTTGGATTGATGGAGTGCTTGGACTTGGAGAATGCCAGGTGGTTTTAGGAACTGAAGGTGTTGCATGATTTGTGGTAGTCCCAGTTGTGGTAGACTCTGACGTTGAAGTTGGTTGAGATGTTGAGACTGATGGAGATGTTGAGGCCGATTTAGATGTTGAAGTGGATGATACCGAAGTTGAAGATGGGAGCGCAGTCTTTGCTTTTGTTGTGACTTCATTTGATACGCGTGTAGTGAGAGACAATGAACTAGTTGTTATCATGTCCAACTTTCCTTCATTTTTCGAGTTCTCTATGTATTTCTGAAACCACTTGATGAGCGTTTCCAGCTTTTTAGCAAAGTCTTTCTTATCCAAGGGAGTTGTTATCACTGACTCTTGAGGAATGGTGTTTGAAGTTGATGATGAAGTGATGGTTGGTGTGTTCTCTGAAGACATGGTAGAAGTCTTTTCAAGAAGAGTTGTAGAGGGACTGTAAGTTGTAGCCAACTTCGGAGTGAAAGTCTTTGAAGTTGACGATGCAGTAATGCTTGTTGTCGGTGTGTTTTCTGTAGTCATCTGCGTAGATGCACTTGGCGATGAAGTAATGGTTGTAGCTGGTTTTTCTGTAGATGTCTTTGTGGATGCACTTGGCGATGAAGTAATGGTTGTAGTTGGTGTGTTCTCTGTAGATGTCTTCGTGGATGCACTTGGCAATGAAGTAGTGGTTATTGCTGGTGTGTTCTCTGTAGATGTCTTTGTAGTTGCGCTCGACGATGAAGTGATTATCGTAGTCTGTGCGTTCTCTGTAGTCATCTGTGTAGATGTAGATTGTTCGGTGTTCCCCAAGGCAGGGTTCTTGGTTCTGTTGATGATTGACAGAAGGCGGAGAATAGAGCCAAGTTGTAATCTTTCAGGTGCACACAAGTCCATTATAAATTGTACATCTTTCATGAGATTGTCATGTGACTTGAGTAGATAGTCGGCATTGACGTCACTAACCAGTTTTGCACATACGCGATCATAAAAATCTTCGGTGTCGTCGGTAGATGGCGGGGTTGACTCCGCATTCTCGTTCTGTTGTAATGGGTATGCATTACTTGCCTGCAAAGAGAAAAAGAAGTGAAATTCAGTTACACTATCGATTCGGAGATAAAATATAAATTTGTGTTTGTTGAGAAAAAAAAATTCAAGCAAAAAATAAATGACAAAGTTTTTCAAAAGATTTTCTCTTTAATCTCTTACATTTTGTTTTACAAACAATATTAGATTAAATTCTATGAAAAACAATTTATAATTTCCTAAAAATAATATCAACATACGACTGCACTAATTTGACAAACATGTTTGTGATTTGAGCATTTGATTTGAGAAACAAGTTTCGCATTTTGGCAATCAAAGTCAAATATATTGACTGTATTTAACTTTTTTTCTCATCTCTGAGAATATTTATGATTGAGTTGTTTATTATATGAACTTGTTTACAACTTTTTTTTAAATTTAGAATTGGTCATATGAGATACCATGTTAACAATATTAAAGTTGATCAAAATGCAGTGGCGTAAATTTCTTTTTGACATGGGGGGTATAGAATAACACCAAATTGGTAGGAATCGTACATAATGGATTTATGATATATTAATTGGCAAAACTGACAAGGGAACGCCACACGAACATGTCCTCGAAAGATTTCTAGTGCCAAAATTGGGATAGAAATGACCAAAATTGCACAGAGTTAAAGTTCCATCAATTTGATAGTAAATTTATGCATTTTTGCAACTTTGTATAAAGTTGGTGCAAGTTTATGTAACTGTGTAAAAAATGTTAACATATCTTTGAACAAATCAAGATAGTTTTTCTTTTGTTAAAACCAATTTGAAGAAAACACTACAATGCAACACGTAACACTACAATGTCTGGGGTGGGTCGTAGTGACATATTTCCTTCTGATATGGGCATTTGAGAAAACATTGGAGTAGGCCTACCATGCAGGGAGTTTATTTTTAGTATCTATGGAGAAAGCTAGAAGCCCGGGGAGGAGACAAATGAAAGATGTTCCCCCTCCCCAAGACATTTTCCCTCCCCAAGACATTTCCCCCAAGATATCCAAAAATGGAAATGGGAATGCAGACAATGCAAATCTGATAAATAAACAGTTCGGTCTTCGTGGCCGATACATCTCGGTGTCACTTGAAATCTACAGAAGTATTATAGGCTAGCACAATATTTATAATAAAAATGAAATTTTTTTTCATTTACATGCGCTTTAAGCATGCATGAGTGGTGAAAACTCACAGAAAAAAATCTCAAAAATAAGTAAAAGCTAGTAAACAGCTAATTTGAATAAGTGTGACAAAAATCCACTTTCTCCACGGGTAGCTATTTATTTACAATTCCTCCCAAAACACAATTAGGGGCCTACTCACATTTAATTAATTAATTTACCTTCGTGTCATATACAGGGTGTCCCATAAAAAAGCGGGCTCCAACGAATGTGGCGATTTTTTTAAATGTGTTTTCAACCATCAATCAGTGTTTACATATTTGAAAGTCACATGTTTTACCTATAATGTGCAGAAATCAGAGCCACTGTTTTGTAAAAATGGTTGCAGGATGAATTTTACAACTTGAAGTCGCACTGGTTGGTTGAACACGCGCAATGCTCACTCAATGGAGAACCTTTGAAAATGTATGTACTTTTCCAAGAACACCAAAATGACATTAAAAATTTGGTAGGTTTTACGGTTCTTGAGTTATAGGTTATAAATGTAAAAAAACGCAAGTTATCTATATTATGACCAATAACTAAAGAACTAACCAACAGACCTATCAAATGTTTGTTATTTTTGAAATTCTTTAGAAAATTTCCTATCTAATGCATATATCAATCTTTACAAAATATCGCTTACTACGCTAATTGCCTAAGTTATTTTTTGTAATTTTGAGAACAAAGTACAAAAAAGGTTCACGCATGCATCAGTTACGTAATCACCCTAATTGTTTCGGATTATTCTCTTTCATTTGTATCATTATCATTTGTTCTTGTGCAAAGATTGTTGAATAAATATGTTTAAATGCATGTTTGAACCATATTTTGTACTTTGTTCTCAAATTTACAAAAAATGACGTAGGCAAATTTGAGGTCATCATCTTAAAAAACAAAAACAAAACCTGTTTTATTAAATGAACTCTGGGTTTCTGCGAATTGCATCTAAAAGATGAGGCTTTCGCATAATTATGTAAACACTGAATGATGGTTGAAAACACGTTTTAAAATATCACCGCATTTGTGCGGAACCGCTTTTAATGGGACCTGAGACTAGTAGGCCTATACTAGTCTCAGAATGGGACACCATGAAATAGTTAAAGTTCTCGCTAAGAAATGCTTTTTAAAAGGAACGTAGTGACCTATAATACGAGTAGTTTTGATGTAAAATAAACTTAAAATATCATACAATTTACATAGCGTTAACCGAAGACAAAATGGATTTTTGTAATTTGAATTCAAATGAATATGTAATAAACCTATCATAACAATTTCTTTAATTTGTTCACCAGTTTGGTCAAGAATTAACTTGCTGTGTAAAGTGGTTTCAGTTTTTTGAACCACCCTGTAATAATTATCCTTTTTTTTTTTTGAAGCGCATTACATAAAAATGACCACGAAGTGAAACAAGAAAATGCGTAAAATAGACTAGGCCTATATAAAATTAATAGCCCAAATTTTTTTAAGTACAAGAAGTGAAACAATATCCGAATAATATCTGAAAACGGCAAAAGGTTGCATAAAACAACAACATAATTAATTGCAGGAAAATGCCACCAAACCAACTTGAGGAACTGACAAATCAAAAACTGCAAATACAGCGAATTAAAAAAATACCGATTAACTTTTATCAAAAGAAAATAATAACATATTAATTCTACTCACCACAGATACGTATCCTATAACAAAAATGTAGAAACAAAGCTTTTCCATCATTCTCTTCAAAAGATCAGAGATAGTGTTGACAAAGTTGTTGATAAAGTTGGTAAAAGCAACTAAAGACTGCTGAAAATTTATTTTAATGTTTTCACGGTAACGACAAGAGCGTCCAGTATCAGTGTGTGTCACGAGAAGGGTCCAACATTAAAGTGATAAACTATTTGAAAAATGGAAGCTATTTATTCGATAAAATATGTTGAATGTATTTTGATTGGCACATGTTTTATTGGTGACATTGATATTCTGTTTTATTACTTCATTAATAACACTATATTGACTTATAGACGTGCAGCGTTTAGGCACTAAGTGTCACTCAAACCGGCCACTCAAAACAGCACGTTCCGGAGACCCAATATTTAAAAAATCAATAGGCCTACATGAGTGGCGAATTTATACGCGTCAATTGCGTGAGGAACATCTCTAGTAGGTAAAAATCATTAACTTTGATTTTCTTAAATCCTATCTAATGATCTGGTTGTCAAATTTCAAATGATTATGTTTCAGTCTTCAGTCGGTACTCCAAAATAGCAGCTTTGAAGGCTAAACTAGGAGGTAACTTGCCGATGACCTCTCGGCCGGTGCAGTGTCAACTTAAGGTGCAGAATAAAGAAACTCAGGAGACGGGTGCCATCAAACAGGTGTATAATACAGGAAAACGTGCTGGTGCGGATGCTGTGCTGCTATTTAGAGACTTCTGAGGCTGGGTGGTGGACGCATCTCCCTAAGAACTGGGAGTGCTGCCGACCGGAACGTCTGGATGGATGGAGCATTGACTGCAACTGAAGGGAGTCAGTAGTAATGTTTAGTAATTATTAATTCCAAAATGAAATGAGCGTGTAGGCCTACACATTACCAGTGTCCCTGATTAGGCCTACTGTTGGGGGTGATGTTCTAGTGACGTATGAATGACGCAAATATTAGGAGAATGTTCGATTTATGGGGCTTGTTCGAGGAGGGGGGTTCTAATGACAACGTCAGAACTATTATCATGATTATATGCCTTGCTGTGTCAGAAACTATATGAGCGTAAGTGAAAACTCTCAAAATTCCGGAAATTTGACATTTTTCATCGTCAAAATTCTGGAATTTTGACAGGTGTCCGGGATTTTGACAATGTCTTATCTTTTAGTTTACATTTATTTAATCTTTTAGTTATTTATTTTATAAGGGTTGGCTGGTATTTAGATTCGATGAAATAATAGGCCTACGACCTTTTTTACATGAATATTTACAGTGACAGTATTTTTTAATCGAAGGTATAGGTTTTTAATTTAAAAGAAGTGCATTTGGATATGATTTATTTATCCATTATTAATGTAACCTTCTAAACAAATTACTGAAATAAATAGATTATCATATATATGCTACATATATATAATAATCTATATATTTATTTCAGTAATTTGTTTAGAAGGTTACATTAATAATGGATAAATAAATCATATCCAAATGCACTTTTTTTAAATTAAAAACCTACAATAAAAAAAAACGTATACTATTATTAGGCCTACTATTAATCTTTATTGTAACTTTTATTTTAATAAAAGCACAGGTCTATAATCCTGCAATGGAACTCATAATTTATCAATAATAACTGCTATATTATAGCATCCTCTTTTTATGACATTTTCAGTAGATATCCACGAAAAAAGCTTATTCCTTAAATTTCAGTTGATTTCGATTTTGCGTTTACGAGTTACGCATGATTATGTGTATTACACTACTCCATAATTATAGGCCACTGATACACCAGAATGAAATATAACATTTGACGATATGTTTGCTAAACGAATTAATCTGCAAGAATTTTTTTGCCAGATTTGTTCCCAAAAAACATCAAAAAATGTAGGTCTTTTCGGGAAAAAATCTTGAATATGAAAGATCAAAATTTTCAATTGATGGCTGGATTTTCATCTCAGCTATACACTTTAAGTACATACAGATCTATAAAGTTCACTTCGAGGACTGTTAAATATATAAAAAAAATCACATTTTAATAATTTGCCAATTTGTATTATATCGCGAATTTCAAAAAATCAACATTATTTGGTATCATCAGGGCATTCCTCATATTCAGAATACAATTGGATATGTCTGGTGTGCTCTCAGTCCCACAAAAAATACTGTGCAAACGTTGCTATCCGATTCCTTAATCCTTTAAGTTTTACTTTAAAACTATATGTCTAAATATAACGTGCAAGGGGTATAGGGTAACGTGACAGCTTTTGGCAGGGCAATTTTGACATCTTCAACTCTATCAAAAATTAATTTTCTTTCAATCAAAATTATTTCTTTTCAAAGAAAATCAATTTCTGATAGATTTGCAGCGTTGACTTTATATCTCGATGGCTAAACTTGTAAAAAAGTGTCCTGTCGAAGGCTGCCAATTAATGTTACCCCTGCATGTTAAAGTAACCCCCATTTTACGGTAGGCCCCTATATTTTAAGCCTACATTATCATTTTAATGTGACACTTATTAGGATTAATAAATTAACTTTAATGGGCTATTTCAGTTGAAATCCACGCTACCCCTGTGGAAGATTTTGGAAATATTTTGGGAATATGTTTTTCAAATGTAATTGGTCAGAGTTAATCATTTTTGAAACCCAAATTCCCCCTGTATCATGGCTTTACCAATATATCTTCCACAACTGAAGTTACCCAATTGTCTATTCTATTCAAAACTTATACTCCCTCTGTGGGTGACTTTAGCTAAATCTTCCACATGTGTAGTGTGGATTTTAAATAGAATAGCGCAATTGACTTGTAGGCCAAGAGCGTTTTGACATTCACTGTCACTCAAGTCAAAACAGCACGTTCTTGAGAAAATGGTTTCAGAAATCAATATAATTGTGGCAAATTGCACGCGTCAATTGCGAAGTACTTGAACTTCTCAAGTGCAGGTAAAATCATTCACTTTGATTTCTAATATCTTCTATACTGTCATCTTTCAAATGATTACGTTTACTAATTATCATCTCCAAAATGAATGAGTTTGACAAACGTCATTACCATGATTACTTACTGTCAAGTTATTGGTCTTGATGACGTGTTAATACTTCAGCATTTAAGAAGCCGATGATCATTTGAAAAATTTGACATTTCGTATTGAAGATACACCCCCAAATAAAACTCATTTTAAGGTGTGTGTGTGTGTGTGTGTTGTTGGGGTTTTTTTTTGGGGGGGTCTAGATCTTCAATACGAAAGATCAAAATTTTCAAAAGATCCTTGGCTTTTCCTCCCAGCTACATAGGCCTACACTTTGAAATATCATTAGATTTTTAAATTTCTAATGACAACATCAGAACTATTATCATGATTATAGACCTTGCTGTGTCAGAAACTATATATGAGCCTAAGTGAAAACTGTCAAAATTCCAGAAATTTGAAATTTTTTATTGTTGAAATTTTGAAATATTAAAATATCACATTTTAATAATTTGCCAATTTGTATTATATCGCCAATTTCAAAAAATTATTTGGTATCATCAGGGCATTCATCATATTCATAATACAATTCGATATGTGCTCTCAGTCCCACAAAAAATACTGTGCAAACGTTGCTATCCGATTCCTTAATCCTTAAGTTTTACTTTAAAATTACATGCCTAAATATAACGTGCATTAAGGGGTAACTTATATAGGGGTAACCAAAAGCTCGATTTTGACAAGTTCAACTCTATCAAAAATTAACTTTCTTTCAATCAAAATTATTTCTTTTCAAAGACAATCAATTCCTGTAAGATTTATAGAGTTGACTTTTTATCTCGATGGCTAAACTTGTAAAAAGTGTCCTGTCGAAGGCTGCCAATTAATGTTACCCCTGCATGTTAAAGTAACCCCCATTTTACGGTAGGCCCCTATATTTTAAGCCTACATTATCATTTTAATGTGACACTTATTAGGATTAATAAATTAACTTTAATGGGCTATTTCAGTTGAAATCCACGCTACCCTGTGGAAGATTTTGGAAATATTTTGGGAATATGTTTTTCAAATGTAATTGGTCAGAGTTAATCATTTTGAAACCCAAATTCCCCTGTATCATGGCTTTACCAATATATCTTCCACAACTGAAGTTACCCAATTGTCTATTCTATTCAAAACTTATACTCCCTCTGTGGGTGACTTTAGCTAAATCTTCCACATGTGTAGTGTGGATTTTAAATAGAATAGCGCAATTGACTTGTAGGCCAAGAGCGTTTTGACATTCACTGTCACTCAAGTCAAAACAGCACGTTCTAGAGAAAATGGTTTCAGAAATCAATATAATTGTGGCAAATTGCACGCGTCAATTGCGAAGTACTTGAACTTCTCAAGTGCAGGTAAAATCATTCACTTTGATTTCTAATATCTTCTATACTGTCATCTTTCAAATGATTACGTTTCTAATTATCATCTCCAAAATGAATGAGTTTGACAAACGTCATTACCATGATTACTTACTGTCAAGTTATTGGTCTTGATGACGTGTTAATACTTCAGCATTTAAGAAGCCGATGATCATTTGAAAAATTTGACATTTCGTATTGAAGATACACCCCCAAATAAAACTCATTTTAAGGTGTGTGTGTGTGTGTTGTTGGGTTTTTTTTGGGGGGTCTAGATCTTCAATACGAAAGATCAAAATTTTCAAAAGATCCTTGGCTTTTCCTCCCAGCTACATAGGCCTACACTTTGAAATATCATTAGATTTATAAATTTCTAATGACAACATCAGAACTATTATCATGATTATAGACCTTGCTGTGTCAGAAACTATATATGAGCCTAAGTGAAAACTGTCAAAATTCCAGAAATTTGAAATTTTTTATTGTTGAAATTTTGAAATATTAAAATATCACATTTTAATAATTTGCCAATTTGTATTATATCGCCAATTTCAAAAAATTATTTGGTATCATCAGGGCATTCATCATATTCATAATACAATTCGATATGTGCTCTCAGTCCCACAAAAAATTCTGTGCAAACGTTGCTATCCGATTCCTTAATCCTTAAGTTTTACTTTAAAATTACATGCCTAAATATAACGTGCATTAAGGGGTAACTTATATAGGGGTAACCAAAAGCTCGATTTTGACAAGTTCAACTCTATCAAAAATTAACTTTCTTTCAATCAAAATTATTTCTTTTCAAAGACAATCAATTCCTGTAAGATTTATAGAGTTGACTTTTTATCTCGATGGCTAAACTTGTAAAAAGTGTCCTGTCGACAGCTACCAATTAATGTTACCCCTGCATGTTAAAGTAACCCCCATTTTACGGTTTATTTTAAGTTTACATTATCATTTTAATGTAATACTTATTAATTAAAGTTAATTTTAAGTTATCACTTATAAATTAACTTTAATGGGCTATTCCAGTTGAAATCCACACTACCCCTGGGGAAGATATTGGAAATATTTTCCACAGGGGGAGTATGTTTTTCAAATGTAATTGGTCAGAGTTAATCATTTTGAAACCCAAATTCCCCCTGTATCATGGCTATACCTATATATCTTCCACAACTGAAGTTACCCAATTGTCTATTCTACTCATACTCCCTCTGTGGAAGATTTTAGCTAAATCTTCCACAGGGGTAGTGTGGGTTTTAAATGGAATAGCGCAATTGACTTGTAGGCCAAGAGCGTTTTGACATTCACTGTCACTCAAGTCAAAACAGCACGTTCTAGAGAAAATGGTTTCAGAAATCAATACAATTGTGGCAAATTGCACGCGTCAATTGCGAAGTACTTGAACTTCTCAAGTACAGGTAAAATCATTAACTTTGATTTTTAATATCTTATACTGTCATCTTTCAAATGATTACGTTTACTAATTATTGTCTCCAAAATGAATGAGTTTGTCAAACGTCATTACCATGATTGCTTACTGTTAAGTTATTGGTAGAGACGTCTTGATGACGTGTAACTACTTCAGCATAAGAAGCCGATGATCATTTGAAAAATTTGACATTTCGTATTGAAGATACACCCCCCCCCCAAATAAAACTCATTTTAAGGTGTGTTGTTGTTTTTTTTTTGGGGGGGGGGTCTAGATCTTCAATACGAAAGATCAAAATTTTCAAAACTTGGATCCTGAGCTTTTCCTCCCAGCTACATAGGCCTACTAGATTTTAAAATTTTATTTCGAGGACTGTTAAATGTCAAAAATATCAATTTTTAATAATTTGCCATAAAAAAAATCAAAATTATTTGATATGAGAAGGACATTCTTCGTATTCGGTATAAGTAATTCAATATGTCTGATGTGCTCTCATGTCCCACAAAAAAATAAAAAAGTCGTAAACACACTTTTAGTTCATGAATTGTATAATTGTCAACCTACCATTACTAATACTATAGAATATTCAATAAGTAAATAAATAGATTAATATTTTTTAAATCTCAAACAAATCAACAATTTGTGAAATTAAAAACAAGTTAAGAAAAAATCATAATCTTTTAATGAACTTTTTCATTAAGAAAACTTTAAAACAACCCGTGACACAGCTCTTAAAACAGATCTTATATACTATATCAAGTGTACCAAGGTACGATATTCGTCAATTATATTTACAAACTTGAACCATGATGATAAATGTACAATTTTTGGTCCGAATTTAATTCATTTTAAGGACACTTTACTCTTTGTCGTCCCCATTTTATCCCTGAAAACTTTCTGTGGGGCAGTCCCCCCCCTCCTCGGGCTTCCCCTGACTACGTCCCTGCTAATGACCCTTCGGACTATCAACCTATATATGTAGGCCTAAGCCTAACGCACCCTCCCCCCAAAAACAAAATTGGGAAAGTACCGTATACAAAAAGTCCCAAAATTTCAGAATTTAAAATCAGGGGTTTTTGGCTATCTTTTAGAATACCCTACCATTTTTACATCCACAGTGTATGTGTATGGGTCGTTCATAAAAGACCCCCATTGAAAATCTACAGTGGTAGGGTATTCTAAAGCGTAAGGATTTCTTTTAGTCCACTTTTTCAAAATCTGCCCCCCCAATGAAATCCTGCGTACGGGCCTGAATGAGTGATTCTGATATGTAAATTATGGACTACAATATAACTCACTTTTACAGCTTTCACGTTTGACTTGTACAAGTTCAATTCTATAAATCCATCGGGTATTGATTTTCTTTGAAGAGAAATAATCTTGATTGACAGATAATCGATTTCTGCCCGCAGATTTATAGAGTTGAACTTGTAAAACTCGACCTGCCAAAAGCTGCCAAAAGTTACCCATGATGTCAAAGTTACTATTTTGCGGTAGTTCTTAAGGTGGGTGACCTGATTGACAGCCTCATCCCCAACTTTACCCTATCAAAATGCAGATTTTGGTATCAGGTGAAAGCTCATATTGTCAAAAAAACTGTCAAATTAGTCTCAAATGTGGTATACCACATTTTTGACTAATTCAGCAGTTTTTTGGTGATATCTTCGGAAATACAACGACTTGGAACTCCTAATTTCAGTATGTTAATGAGAAAAATAGGATCTTTCATTTGATATCTATTTATTACATGATCATGTAAAAACACTGTAGACTACCAGTTTTACGCTGTATTAAATGTCAGTATAATTCCATGAAGAATTAGTCACATTTACAGTGAACATTTACATGATCTTTTTGCATGAATGCTTGAAAGGGACAACAGTTTATGTTATACATAAGTTTTAAAGAATTTGATTTTCCAAATATATCAGGTTACCTTCCTTTAAATATACCCGTACATCAAACTTAAAATTTACCATTTTTGGACCCACGTCGCGTATATTGACCGGGGGTAAAAGCAGGGGACGACAAAAAGAAAAGGGCGGCAGAAGACGAAGGGGCGCCAAAAAATAATCATTAAAGAAACAAGTTTGGAAAAAAATTGTAAAAAATGTTAAAGGTTGGAATAGTTGTAAAAATGTTTATGTTGCTAGCGCCTAATATCCTTACACACAGTATATTGTACTCATCTACACATGGCAGCTACACATGGCAGCTCTTTATTGTACTCATCTACACATGGCAGCTCTTTATTGTACTCATCTACACATGGCAGCTCTTGCACTTACTCACTTCTGCACTGAGCAGTCGACATGTAAATCAATTGGTGGACAAATTAAATAATTGAATAAAATACGTATTAATACAATACAACATAAATGCAGCATACTCTTTAATTACATTAAACATAATCCTTATCACAACATTATGCCTTATATATTAGAAAAATAATTATAAAGCACGAATCACGTGTTTTTTTTCAAACTATCTCAAAAAATAAAAACAGCCGTCTCTCACCACGCGATATTCAAATTTCCCGGCACCGAAATTGCCTGTGGCCTCATGTCATTGCCACAGGCAATTTCGGCGCGGGTTGAATATTACGTGTTGTGAGCCGGCTGTTTTGATTCGTTTTTAAGGTCAATATGAATTTGTTTTGAATAAAACCATGTATATAAGGCATAATGTTGTGATTGCCGGAGTGTTCCTTTTTAAAAGTATCTTATAAACCTTTAAAAACAGTCACATAACCCGTAATTCAGTGATACTTTGGGCCTACAACCTTTTAGCCCGCAACTGTTAAAATTGTTAGATAAACTTTATTTTAGGAGTCTCTCTCCCCGAATTTACCTCCTCCCTCAAATAAAAACAAGAGGTTTCCCAGGAAGCAATGGGAAGTGACAAAGCAATCTCTACCAGCAACCTTTGTGATTGGTCAATTTAAACGGTAAGTTGAGTGGATTGAGACCCATCTTAACAGCTTTCTCTACCAATCCTCGCACACGTTCGTACTCGAGGGCGGGTTGACGGGCGAAAAAATGAACGCAATAATCAGTCTCGCTACAGTCATACTCCATCGCAAACTCCATCCCTGCTTCGTCCATGTCGACAACGACGTAATGCACATCAAATGCAATCTGCAATTAAGAATAATAACGTAAGATCTTGTAAAATTAGAAATTGGTAAAGGAGCGAGAGAGAGAAGAAAATATAAATTGATGTATGATGAAAACCGTATGTCCGATTTGTTTCAAACAAAAGGTGTATTGATCGGTGTACTTTGCCCTACTCAATTAAACTGTTTAAAACATGCTCAAAACATTTCCTGATTTCCAAGAATATCCTCATAAACCACTTTAATTCCAAAAAAATAGTGCTGTATTTTTCTGGACTAGAGAGTAATGGAATGGGAGTGGACAAAATTGTCAATATGCCAAAAGATCCATGGTTCGAGGCTCGAGCATAATATGATAGGTGTTTAAGACATACATATAACGGGTACAATACAAATTCAAACCTTAATTCATAACTCGAGGTATTGTAACTTTAAGGTTATGCCTATAACCTCGGGGTTATCAACTTACCGGTGTGAACGGGAAGAATGTTTCTTTCCAAACGCCAGGTAAGTTGGGATCCATGTCTGTCAATAGAGCTACAAAATCAACAAAATATTAATACGTGTATTCGTTCAGTGTCACGTGAGAGTGGGTTCTGTAAAACACCCAACTTCCAGGGGGGTAAAACATCCGACTCCCAGTGGGATACCCCTCGGACTCTATCTTTAGTGCTATCTTAAAGGCTATCTATCATAAAGTGCTATCTTCAGTAGATAGCTATCTGTCATGAAGTGCTATCTTCAGTAGATTGCTATCTATCATGAAGTGCTATCTTTAGTAGATAGCAACCTATCATGAAATGCTATCTTTAGAGCTATCTACCATAAAGTGTTATCTTCAGTAGATAGCTATTAATCATGAAGTGCTATCTCTAGTAGTTAGCTATATGTCATGAAGTACTATCTGCAGTAGATAGCTATCTATCCACAAAGTGTTATCTTTAGGTATGTCACGAAGTGCTATCTTCAGTAGATAGGCCTAGCTATCTATATATCATAAAGCCTGCTATCTTCAGAAGATATCTATCTGTCATAAAGTGTTATATTCAGTAGATAGCTATATGTCATTAAGTGTTATCTTTAGTAGATAGTATCTATCATAAAGTGCTTTCTTCAGTAGATATCTGTCTTGAAGTGCTATCTTCAGTAGATAACTATCTGTCATTAACACTATCTTCAGTAGATAGCTAATTTGAGGTGCTATCTTCAGTAGATAGCTATCAAATTTGAAGTGCTATCTTCAGTAGATGGCTATCTGTCATTAATGCTATCTTCAGTAGATAGCTATTAAATTTAAAGTGCTATCTATCATGAAGTGCTATCACACGAACCGGAGTGCCCATCAATTTTTCGGCGCCGTTTACGTCACGACTTCCCTGAATAATATTTATCATAATAAATAAATATTTATCATCGTAAAATACTTCCATAGTCATACCTGTTGAATTAAGCCATGGACCATCCGGTTTGCTGTCACGACACGAATACACAACGCTAGCATCACTCCCGGCTGCAAGAGGTACTCGGGAAGGAGTATTTTCTGCAAATGTGCACACACAATTCGCCTGGTATCTTGCACCTCCGGGTGTTTGGATCTTCGAGAAAAAAAAAATTAATCATTATCTTAAAAGATTTGAATTCCGTTCTTAGAATTTTATCTTTAAAGATATCATATCTTAAATTAAAAGATATCGTATCTTATAATCACATAATACTAGTTTATAATAAGTTATAAATGGAAATTTATCATGATGTTTAAAACGGGCCAGTATGAGACCCTATACCGCCGTTTGTTCTCATATTACAACGAGAATCCGAGGATTTTACGGATTATATACCAAAATCCCTATAAGTGTGGTCTTTTTTGGGGTGGGGGGTGGGGGGTAGGGGTGAGGGGATGAACCCAAAATGAGTTGGTTTGCTAACTCAATTCCCAAACAAAATTTCAACTGAACAGAAACAGGCCAAAGTTAAGGAAGAAGAAGCACGTCGCAGATGTTTGGTAATTTGTATGTAATCACGGTCCCTGATTTAATACAAACTGTTGGTATACGCACGGCCTCGCAGGTGGTGGCCGCATTGCATTCTCTAAATTCAGTAAATTTTCATCGTCAACCGTGTAATTGAATGGGATTATTTTGAAATTTTAAGACGCTTGAAATATCACAAACAAATAGGCCTATGTTGATAAATAATATAAATACAAGCTAAAACCGTTGGGGTTCGATAATGAACCCCACAAAACTAACCGACTATATTGGAAAATGCCATACGGCCGGGCGGTTTCACAAGTTGCCGGCTCGATCATGTCATCCGCCGCCTGGGGAGGGCTCGCGCTATCTTCAGAAGATAGCTAATTATTTTTACGGTAAATTAATATCTGTCTTGTTATCTTCAGTAGATAGCTACTGAAGGAATTTCGTCAGTAGATGCACTGTAAAAATGTATAGTGCAAAAGAGATTTTATTTTGGATTTGTGATGTGTATAGGAGAATAGGTTTCAAAATATGAAACCTCTGAAAAGGTACATGTAGATAAAAATACAAAATTTGGATAAACACCTACATGTGTTTAAAAAGTGTTACAGCTAGGGATTTAATAGAATCAATAATTAATTAATAATAAATGGTCCAGCGATTAGATGTTGATGCGCGTGATAATGGAATTGAAACTACAAATCTAAAAAATACTCGTCTGCTATACATTAACTTACACTATGGACCACAATGGCCTCATCGCAATGGCATAGTTCAATAACCTCAATTAAACACTCATAGTGCATAATTTGACCTCAAGTTGCAGAGTATGAGTTTTTGTACACAATTTTTCAAAGGTCATTCAATGAATGTACAAATATATTAGGGTTAAAGAAATGTGCCCTGATAGATGAGTATGTTGTGGATCCTAGTGTTAGGTCTATATACCTTGCCAATTTCATACCAAACGCCCAGAAAGTTTCGATAGTCGAATTGTGTCACAGGCTGAGGTGTTTTACAGATGCTTTGACCACTGCAACTCACGGCGAACGAAAGCAAAATCTGTTTAAAAAAATAGTATAAATGAATAAATCAATCTGCTGTCCTGTCCCTCACTTTAATATACCCCCTCAAATTAGAGAATTTTGGGATCAGAAGAAAGCTCATAATTATTATTTTTTTTACTCATATAACTCCAGTAAAATTGAGGCTTTATAAATGTTTTCTTCGGATTGTTTGAAGCTGAACCCATATCACCCATATAATGATATGATACCACCGATATTGTTCTGGGCTTAGAATCGGATTGTATCAAGGAATAGGATTGTATATATTAAGGAATCGGATAGCAACGTTTGCACAGTATTTTTGTGAGACCTGAGAGCACATCCGACACACCAAATTGCATTCTGAATACAAGGAATGTCCTTTTTAAATTCGCTGAAACTGAAAAAAGCCGAATTGCTCTGCACATTTTGACACCTTCAGCACCTTGAATAATGCCATAGCGACCATGCGAAAGAAAAAGATGATGCAGATTTCAAAGTTGTACTTTGTTATAGTATATATCCATCATTGAAAATTTTAAGTTTGTGAATATTTCACAAATTGAAAACTTCCTTTAATAGAGAAAGTGTAAGCCTACAATAATAATTATAGGCCTATAATTAGTAGGCCTATAATAAGTAGGCCTATAATTAGTAGGCCTACGAACACAGAAAGCGTATAACTTACCAAAATAAATGAAATCATCTTAAGTGTTGAATAATGCGTGATAAATATACAAAAATAGACAAGTTATCTTTTACTTAGCCGTCCTCGTACAAAGCAGCCCAGGTGAAAATGAACAAATAATATTGTTTGATTGAAGATGGAATTTGGGCCTACTATATATAGGCCTACTCTGCTAGTAATCCGTCACAGCTTTTCCAATTCCCAAAGTTCTTCTTAGGAACGCACGGGGGGACGCACCAAGTTAGATTTCAGGGGAGGGGCTATGTAGATTATTTGAAAAAAAAAGTTTTGTCGCGCAAGTAGCCTACCCTAAATTGTTGAAGCAAATCAGACATACAAAAATCGCAGCCCTTGCAAATACCCGGGGCAAATACAAAATGTTTTGAAACGTTTCAAACGGAACTGTGTTTTGGTTTTGGTTTAAAACATTTTAATACATTCAAGTATCGGGTTGTATAAAGGTCGTGAAAGCGTTTTAAAACTTTTGTATGAAAACACACTACAAAAAACATCGTTTAAATCATAGAAATGTTGTATATTCATCCCTTCATTATAATGCCCTATTCCGATAAGAAAGGACTGGGAAATGACATCAACCGTCAACGGTCGAGAGAAGGACACTCAACTACATCAGTTCAGCCTTCCCGATGAGGATTGTATACATCGAAATGAGGTAAATATCTCAATATAATGTTTGTGTTGAATGACAGTTTAAATCTACTTTGCTCGTTTAAATGTTGTTATTATTGTAAAATATTTTGCAGAATCTCTTTTTTTGTAAATATTTATATAACATTTATCAAGTTTTAGCAAGTTTTCAAAAAATGTTTTTGAATACTCTCTTAAATTGGCCGATTGAAATATGTCAATCTTTTTACGATTGATGATAGGAATCAATCTAAATAGATTGAAATGGTTTTATTTTTATTTTTTTCACTTCTAAAGTATATAATGTTCGGATATCGATTTACACGTTGTTGTTTGCTTCATTTGTATTTTTTTGTTAATTTATGAACAAAAATATTCAAAATGAATTCTGATTTTCAACAAAAATTAAAATCTACAATCCTGGAAAAAAACAGTTGGCACACGGGTACTAAACAATCGGGAAATATCAAAATTGGAAAGGGGATATATCCACATCCCATCTTTCAATGTTGGAGTAGAGTGATGTTGGAGGATATCGCGGACCTGTTGACAACATGGCTTGGTCCAACATTGAACTGGGGAGGGACGGAGCAGAGATATACCAAAAGGCAGACAAAGTTTGCCAACATTTTTTGCCAGGATTGGAGGTCACCGTCCGGGGTCACCGTGAGCTAGAAGCATGATTTTCATGAACAAGAACAAAATGATTTTATCAACACAAAAACCTCTTAAATTAAGAGGCTCATCTGGCTGACTTAATCACATCACATTATTAAAATAGACCTATTATCAAAATTAATTGCTTACATTTGTGATTTGAATGCTTATATATACTTGATAAAATTATGATAAATTGATTATACAATACGAGGCCTTGCCCTTTGCTGCGATCTAGAAGTGTTTGGTCTGGCGCCCGGGGGGGCACTCCCTATCTGAAATGGCCGGGATGTGCCTCGGCCATGTTAAAAGTAGGGGGCAATCAGGTCAAATGTACAATTACAAAAATATGGGGTCATTCAGTACACAACCTGAATAAAAATAGGGTCATTCGGTATGAAACATTGGGGTAACAAAAAGCAAAATGGGAGTCATTGAGTACAGGATTGCCAAAAGAGTATCATTAAGTACACATAAACATGATAAATAAGTGCCAAACTGCGTAAAAACAACTTGGCCACCTTGGAAATGTGAAAAATCTCATTATTTCGGGAGGAGAACACAAATACCACCTAAATTTGGGAATTAAAAGGGGGTCATTGGGTATAGCAGGAAATAGAAAAAGGGGTCATTGAGTACATGAATTTTTTTAAAGGGGGTCATTGGGTAATAGGTAGGACCATAACACAAAAAAGGGGGTCTATCCCGGAGGCACATGAATGATGCATTATCTGTCATGGAAGTGCCTCCCGGGGTCTGGCGGGGCATGTCGAGGTACAAACTCAGTCAGGTGGTGAGCGCCATGATAAACAGAGATAGCAAACTGCTCAATCGTATGATACGTATCTCATGATAAAAGGCTACATGTCACAGGAGAAATTGCCCAAAGTTGACCAAATTGTCCAAAAACGTCTGACATTTCACAACATTTATAATGTCACGTAATATGACCCAAACAAAGCTGTCTTACATTGCTTAACCACACTGAGCATTTTTGACAACTAGTGCAATCCGCGCTAACTTTTACGCAGTTGTGCGCAGGTAAAGCAATTTGGAGTAGGCCCTAATTTTGATACTTTTGAGCGTAGGCCTACTTTGAAACTTTTAGTAATTTTGAGTAAATGTTAACACGGATAAGCAACTTTGCCACTTTGAACATGTTGAATAAATTCACGATTCTGTTCAGAACAAATTCCTTTTTTGCCTGGGGTATAGCGCGAGCACAAAATATCAAAGTGTCCAAAGTAATTTTTTCTGGACCCTTTGGTACGTGCAAAACCAACATTTAAGGGGTCCGATGAGAATTTAAGGAGTCCATCTGTCCGAAATTCTAAACTTCGGAACTTGTCAAATATTCCAGTGAAACTATTAGTGTTGTTGGTCTATGATGATTCAAAAGATTTACTGATCTTTTTATTTTTTTATTTTTAATTGATGATTTATGCCTCCGTGCATCGTGAAATTAAGGAGTCCATATATACAGTTTTTATTGGACCCTTTGGTCACTTTCATCTTGAGATTTAAGGAGTCCAAAATGGGCAAAATCAAAATATAAGGAGTGCCCTTTGCTGCGATCTAGAAGTGTTTGGTCTGGCGCCCGGGGGGGGGGACACTCCCTATCTGAAATGGCAGGGATGTGCCTCGGCCATGTTAAAAGTAGGGGGCAATCAGGTCAAATGTACAATTACAAAAATATGGGGTCATTCAGTACACAACCTGAATAAAAATAGGGTCATTCGGTATGAAACTTTGAAAAAAGGATGGTCATTGGGGTAACAAAAAGCAAAATGGGAGTCATTGAGTACAGGATTGCCAAAAGAGTATCATTAAGTACACATAAATAAGTGCCAAACTGCGTAAAAACAACTTGGCCACCTTGGAAATGTGAAAAATCTCATTATTTCGGGAGGAGAACACAAATACCACCTAAATTTGGGAATTAAAAGGGGGGTCATTGGGTATAGCAGGAAATAGAAAAAGGGGGTCATTGAGTACATGAATTTTTTTAAAGGGGGTCATTGGGTAATAGGTAGGACCATAACACAAAAAAGGGGGTCATTGGGTACAAGCCGGTTTGAAAAAGGGGGTCTATCCCGGAGGCACATGATGCATTATCTGTCATGGAAGTGCCCCCCGGGGTCTGGCGGGGCATGTCGAGGTACAAACTCAGTCAGGTGGTGAGCGCCATGATAAACAGAGATAGCAAACTGCTCAATCGTATGATACGTATCTCATGATAAAAAGGCTACATGTCACAGGAGAAATTGCCCAAAGTTGACCAAATTGTCCAAAAACGTCTGACATTTCACAACATTTATAATGTCACGTAATATGACCCAAACAAAGCTGTCTTACATTGCTTAACCACACTGAGCATTTTTGACAACTAGTGCAATCCGCGCTAACTTTTACGCAGTTGTGCGCAGGTAAAGCAATTTGGAGTAGGCCCTAATTTTGATACTTTTGAGCGTAGGCCTACTTTGAAACTTTTAGTAATTTTGAGTAAATGTTAACACGGATAAGCAACTTTGCCACTTTGAACATGCTGAATAAATTCACGATTCTGTTCAGAACAAATTCCTTTTTTTGCCTGGGGTATAGCGCGAGCACAAAATATCAAAGTGTCCAAATTAATTTTTCTGGACCCTTTGGTACGTGCAAAACCAACATTTAAGGGGTCCGATGAGAATTTAAGGAGTCCATCTGTCCGAAATTCTAAACTTCGGAACTTGTCAAATATTCCAGTGAAACTATTAGTGTTGTTGGTCTATGATGATTCAAAAGATTTACTGATCTTTTTATTTTTTTATTTTTAATTGATGATTTATGCCTCCGTGCATCGTGAAATTAAGGAGTCCATATATACAGTTTTTATTGGACCCTTTGGTCACTTTCATCTTGAGATTTTAAAAGGAGTCCAAAATGGGCAAAATCAAAATATAAGGAGTGCCCTTTGCTGCGATCTAGAAGTGTTTGGTCTGGCGCCCGGGGGGGACACTCCCTATCTGAAATGGCAGGGATGTGCCTCGGCCATGTTAAAAGTAGGGGGCAATCAGGTCAAATGTACAATTACAAAAATATGGGGTCATTCAGTACACAACCTGAATAAAAATAGGGTCATTCGGTATGAAACTTTGAAAAAAGGATGGTCATTGGGGTAACAAAAAGCAAAATGGGAGTCATTGAGTACAGGATTGCCAAAAGAGTATCATTAAGTACACATAAATAAGTGCCAAACTGCGTAAAAACAACTTGGCCACCTTGGAAATGTGAAAAATCTCATTATTTCGGGAGGAGAACACAAATACCACCTAAATTTGGGAATTAAAAGGGGGTCATTGGGTATAGCAGGAAATAGAAAAAGGGGGTCATTGAGTACATGAATTTTTTAAAGGGGTCATTGGGTAATAGGTAGGACCATAACACAAAAAAGGGGGTCATTGGGTACAAGCCGGTTTGAAAAAGGGGGTCTATCCCGGAGGCACATGATGCATTATCTGTCATGGAAGTGCCCCCGGGGTCTGGCGGGGCATGTCGAGGTACAAACTCAGTCAGGTGGTGAGCGCCATGATAAACAGAGATAGCAAACTGCTCAATCGTATGATACGTATCTCATGATAAAAAGGCTACATGTCACAGGAGAAATTGCCCAAAGTTGACCAAATTGTCCAAAAACGTCTGACATTTCACAACATTTATAATGTCACGTAATATGACCCAAACAAAGCTGTCTTACATTGCTTAACCACACTGAGCATTTTTGACAACTAGTGCAATCCGCGCTAACTTTTACGCAGTTGTGCGCAGGTAAAGCAATTTGGAGTAGGCCCTAATTTTGATACTTTTGAGCGTAGGCCTACTTTGAAACTTTTAGTAATTTTGAGTAAATGTTAACACGGATAAGCAACTTTGCCACTTTGAACATGCTGAATAAATTCACGATTCTGTTCAGAACAAATTCCTTTTTTTGCCTGGGGTATAGCGCGAGCACAAAATATCAAAGTGTCCAAATTAATTTTTCTGGACCCTTTGGTACGTGCAAAACCAACATTTAAGGGGTCCGATGAGAATTTAAGGAGTCCATCTGTCCGAAATTCTAAACTTCGGAACTTGTCAAATATTCCAGTGAAACTATTAGTGTTGTTGGTCTATGATGATTCAAAAGATTTACTGATCTTTTTATTTTTTATTTTAATTGATGATTTATGCCTCCGTGCATCGTGAAATTAAGGAGTCCATACAGTTTTTATTGGACCCTTTGGTCACTTTCATCTTGAGATTTTAAAAGGAGTCCAAAATGGGCAAAATCAAAATATAAGGAGTGCCCTTTGCTGCGATCTAGAAGTGTTTGGTCGGGCGCCGGGGGGGGGGGGACACTCCCTATCTGAAATGGCAGGGATGTGCCTCGGCCATGTTAAAAGTAGGGGGCAATCAGGTCAAATGTACAATTACAAAAATATGGGGTCATTCAGTACACAACCTGAATAAAAATAGGGTCATTCGGTATGAAACTATGAAAAAAGGATGGTCATTGGGGTAACAAAAAGCAAAATGGGAGTCATTGAGTACAGGATTGCCAAAAGAGTATCATTAAGTACACATAAATAAGTGCCAAACTGCGTAAAAACAACTTGGCCACCTTGGAAATGTGAAAAATCTCATTATTTCGGGAGGAGAACACAAATACCACCTAAATTTGGGAATTAAAAGGGGGTCTTTGGGTATAGCAGGAAATAGAAAAAGGGGGTCATTGAGTACATGAATTTTTTTAAAGGGGGTCATTGGGTAATAGGTAGGACCATAACACAAAAAGGGGGTCATTGGGTACAAGCCGGTTTGAAAAAGGGGGTCTATCCCGGAGGCACATGATGCATTATCTGTCATGGAAGTGCCCCCCGGGGTCTGGCGGGGCATGTCGAGGTACAAACTCAGTCAGGTGGTGAGCGCCATGATAAACAGAGATAGCAAACTGCTCAATCGTATGATACGTATCTCATGATAAAAAGGCTACATGTCACAGGAGAAATTGCCCAAAGTTGACCAAATTGTCCAAAAACGTCTGACATTTCACAACATTTATAATGTCACGTAATATGACCCAAACAAAGCTGTCTTACATTGCTTAACCACACTGAGCATTTTTGACAACTAGTGCAATCCGCGCTAACTTTTACGCAGTTGTGCGCAGGTAAAGCAATTTGGAGTAGGCCCTAATTTTGATACTTTTGAGCGTAGGCCTACTTTGAAACTTTTAGTAATTTTGAGTAAATGTTAACACGGATAAGCAACTTTGCCACTTTGAACATGCTGAATAAATTCACGATTCTGTTCAGAACAAATTCCTTTTTTTGCCTGGGGTATAGCGCGAGCACAAAATATCAAAGTGTCCAAATTAATTTTTCTGGACCCTTTGGTACGTGCAAAACCAACATTTAAGGGGTCCGATGAGAATTTAAGGAGTCCATCTGTCCGAAATTCTAAACTTCGGAACTTGTCAAATATTCCAGTGAAACTATTAGTGTTGTTGGTCTATGATGATTCAAAAGATTTACTGATCTTTTTATTTTTTTATTTTTAATTGATGATTTATGCCTCCGTGCATCGTGAAATTAAGGAGTCCATACAGTTTTTATTGGACCCTTTGGTCACATTCATCTTGAGATTTAAGGAGTCCAAAATGGGCAAAATCTAAATATAAGGAGTCCCTGGACGCGCAAACTCCTTCAATGCGACCCCTGCTTTTTGGGCAGGACGTTCATCACTCGGCCAGCACTCTTATCAATAAACTTCCAACACCAACCTTCCTATAGTTCAATTATTTCAATAAAAATTTCACTCCTCTCCTAATAATGACAAATGAAAATCGAAGTAACACTGTACTACACCTTTATCGTGACAGTTCCTCATTTGCTCGCCCTATTATTTTTAAAAGGAATTTTTATTGTAACAAAACGCTAAATTGAAATCAGGTCACAATGATGATAGGCCTACAGAAAGTCAGTTCCGGTAGGCCTATTGGAACACGGAATCCCCGGAATTGTGATTTTATCAACATAAATCCTCTTAATTTAAGAGGTTCATCTGGCCGGATTGATAACATCACAATAAAATATTATCAAAATAAGTTGCATACATTTATGATTTGTAGGCATTATACTTGGTAAAGCTGTCAAATCGCAAATATAAATACGAGGACGCGTTCATAATCTTGGCCTTGGGAATGACTGCAGATGCTGTGATCATAAGTTTGGTTTAGTGACGTATTGAACATGTTGATCTGGCAACAATTGACCTGCGACAAGACGGTGTTGCCAGTGGTCGTTGAATTTGAGTCCACCAGCATTAGTAGAAAGAAGGGCAGTTGGTAATTTGCAAGAACTTGAATGAGCTGGAGTGATGGACCACCTTTTGTATCATAAACTATTATCCCAGTGAATCGGTGCATGATGCAGTCATGTATACAGTAGAATTCAAGACCTTTGCAGGACTTAAACCCCATTAAAAGCTATTAAACCAAGATAACACTCATTGAAAACAGCTCAACTATATGTTACATCAGATCTTCTCTGGTTAAATCCACATCGTACATGTTTCTGTTTTACCTGTGCAATGAGCAATGAGCTGGTATTATAGTTTCAGTTGGGTTAACGATTTTAAAGCAAACGCAAGATAATACTGTATGGGCCTTTGTTCACGAAATGAGAAAATAGTGTGCATATTGTTAACCAGAATTCTTGAAAATGAGAAACATAATGGCTGTGGACCGTAACACGGTTTGGAAATAATTTCTTCATATTTTTTGGTGTTATCTGTCGTTTACATATCCTTCCAAAACACCAAAGTGCGAATATTTCCAAACACCTAAATTAGCCACAAATTTAGGACATGTTACAAAACTATATTTTCTAGAATTTCAGAAGAGTACTTTAAATATTGGCCGGTTATTTTTCACACAGTGACGTTAACAAGGCAATGTCCTATTACCTATAACATACACTAAAACACCAAAGTGCGAATATTTCCAAACATCTAAATTAGCTAAAAATTTAGGACATGTTACAAAACTATATTTTCTAGAATTTCAGAAGAGTACTTTAAATATTGGCCGGTTATTTTTCACAAATAATTCAAAACAATTCAGACATACACAGGTGATGAGTGCAACCTGAATTGTAGTGCAGGGCGATATAATTCAACAATTGATTTAAGCTATTGCTATGGTAGTTAATCCTGTTACATCAATACTACCGCGAATACCTCGTGAATATTCGTACCTCGTGAGTGTCTTTACCTTTTCGTCACTTAAGCTGCAATAACGTAGGTAGGGGTTGTGGCGCCTGGGGAATGATATAAAATCAAAATGCCCCTCTGCTTAAAATAATTTGCGGAGTGAGCAAAAATTTGAACTTACCACTAATTTGGTTGTAATCAAATCGGTCTTTCAAATCACAATGTATGCTCAAATGCGCGCGAAAAGTTTGTCTTAGTATTATTAGTGGTGTTCGATGTTCACAACTTGGGGCACTGGATTGGTCGATTCTAAGAAGGCGCCCAGGGCACGTGCCTTCCCTTGCCCCCTCTTTCTACACCACTGTCTAACTGTTAGTCTAAATTGGCCCTGGCAATCTCATACAGTATCAATTATTTTCCAACTCAAACTCACAGTGGTGAGTGTGACTGCACTCATAGAAATTGTTCGTTGGCATTACTCAGTAAGTTGATGTAAGTCGTTGCGTCAACTTTCCGAGTAATGCCAACGCGTACAATTTTGAGTAACGTTGACTCGATATCATTATGTTGGTCGCACTCATTTGCACTTACTTTATTGAGTTGTTACAACTCAGAAAATGAAACTAGGTCAGCATAATTTTCTAGAGGTGTGCTATAGTATACAAAATTTTGCACTGATTAAAAAAATAAATATTTGAATACTGCTAATTGTGCAGAAAATGATCCAATTACGTGAATTAAGTCCATCACAACATCTTAGGACTTCTTCTGATGAAGATGTGTGTCACACATCGAAAATTCAAGGTTAGTGAATTTTTGTGCTGAAAGTCAGTTTAAACTTTTGGAAAAAGTGAATTAAGTAACAAAGTACCAAATTGGAATAACTCAAAACAATAAGTACCAGTAACTTTAATATGAACGAGTTACATCAACTTACATGTTGAATTACAATAACTCAACTAATAATTATTGGTGCTTTGAACCTTGTTTATTTTTCTAAGTTCCCTGAACTTGAATTCAGAAGTTGGCATTACTTAAAAAGTTGACGCAACGACTTACATCAACTTTTAAGTAATGCCAACAAAGTTGATTAGTTGACGGAAGTTTTTGAGCTTTTTCAGCATTTTTTAAGTTCGGATAACTAAAATGAATTTTGTTTTGGCAACTTTTACACTATTTTTGAGTTGTCCAAACTTACTCCTTTTGAATTGCGCCAACAAGGCGAACAAGTCATTTCTATGAGTGTGCATTATAGGCCCTACAGAACGAGCAATTTGAGACCATTTTTGTTGAAATCGAAGCATTTTTAATTTTTGGCCCCTGTGGACAGTGGTGGACAAAAAACAACAACAAGAAGTGACCACCCCCAAGATTTTGACCTTTTTGTTTATAACTCAAGAACTGTATGTCGCAGATAAGTCAAAGTACTTTTCCTTGAAATGAAAGCAATAATTTGGTGTGCTTTTTAACCAGATTTGAGCAACTTTGAAATTTGACCACTGTGTTGACAATTTACCTTGTATATGGCCGATGTACCGGGAATTATTTTTATAAGCATTTTGAATGTGTTATAGGATCATTGGTATAGTCCGGGGGATGCATATTAAACCCTGGTATATACTGGACTAATTAATATTTAGCCCGTGTGGTTTTATGCAGACTCCCTTTCAGACTAGAATGGTCTCTGAACTTCGTGAAAAATTGTCCATACTTAAGGAATCGGATAGCAACGTTTGCACAGTATTTTGGGGGAACCTGAGGGCACATTAGACACACCGAATTGCATTAAGAATACGAGGAATATCTTTCTGATATCAAATAATCGAGTTTTTTTTTATTCGCGATATAACGGTTATTCCTTCATGTAATTTTACACGAAATTAGGGTTGTTAGGGTTAGTTTAGGGTTAGGATTAGGGTTATGATTAGGGTTAGGGTTATGATTAGGTTATGATTAGGGTTAGGGTTAGGGTTATGATTAGGATTAAGGTTAGGATTAGCTTACACGAAATAATTACATGTAGGATCGACCGATATAACACAAATTTTATGGCAAAATATAAAAAATTGATAGGCCTACTTCCTCGATGAAAACTTTATAAAATCTAATGATAAAATGTACTTACAGTGTATGTAGCTAGCTGGTAGGAAAAGCCTAAAAGGTTTAGGTCTTTTTATGGTCTTTTGGGAACAAAAATGTATATATATTCAGTACGAAAGGTCAAATTTTACAAATGATGGTCGGTTTTTCTTCCCAGCTATATATACAAATTACGGTGTACAAAAAAGGAGAAAGCAAACTCACACGTAGAGTTTTAGGGGGCACACATTTGAAAAAAAAAAGACAATGATACACGTTTTAAAACCGTTAAAAATGTTTTAGGCTAAATTTATTGATGATTAGACTATCAAATGATACCGTAAAACCTCGTCTACAAGCATATAGAGACGATAGAGTGCTTTTGATGAAAGCTAAATTAGTCCAGGCTCCCCAGCAAACACAAAACGTTTTTGACATCATTCGCAAAAGGTTATAAAAAGTTGTCAGAAAACGTTTAAATGTCGGGTTATATAAAGGGTATATTAAGGGTATAAAACGTTTTCATAACATTAAAAATCATTTTTTGATAATCTACTGCTCATCAAACAAAAAATGTTTTAGAGAAAACGTTTAAATGTCGGGTTATATAAAGGGTATATAAAACGTTTTAATAGCATTCCAAAAACATTTTTGAAAACTTGATACAAAACATTTTAAACAGAATGTTATTTCGGGGTTGAAAAAATATTTTGCGAAAAATGTTTGCCCGAAATATTTGCAATAACGTTTTAAAAACGTTTTCATGACCTTTATATAACCCGACATTTAAAAATGTTATTAAAACGTTTTGAAAAAAACATTTTAAGAACATTTCTGTGTTTGCTGAGTGCAAATATTTTAACATAATGTTATTTAAGTGTTGACAAAATATTTGGCAAAAAATGTTTGTAAAAATAGTTTATAATAACATTTTTTTTTTTTTTTTTAAAATATTGTTGTAGTGTATTTTCATACTATACGTTTTTAAACGTTTTCATGACCTTTATATAACCTGACATTTTAATGTTATTAAAACGTTTTTTATGTAAACCAAAAGCCAAAATATAACTTATTAAAAACGTTTTTAAAACGTTTTTGTGTTTGCTGGGTCCCTTCCTCCATCCACAAAATTATAACATTATGGAGTTTGAGTGAATACATTATTGATACAAGCGTATACAAGCAACTATTATTGTAAGATTGATCCATTGTATTGGCATTTTTACGGCTTATTCATATTAATTTAGCTTTCATCAAAAACACTCTATATGCTTGTAGACGAGGTTTTACGGTATAAAAGGTTTGTTTTTGGATGGATCACAAAACTTTTTTTGTTGTTGTTTAAAATAAGTCATTCGTTATACACTACAATTTGTTACTCCTACACGTCTTGGGTACGCAAAAGCAGCCTAAGTACATTCTTAACAACGTGGTCAAATTGACCCCTAAGTATTTAATGCACCGTACCCCTATAAAATTGTCACATTATGACCCTTTTGTGATTAACATTTGACCACAATTTAGGGGTAATTTGACCACGCTGTTTTAAGAGTGCACCCTGAATGTCAAATATGTAGTTCGAAATAAATGCATATATTATGTACAATATAAATGTTTATGAATATACATGTATAAATATAAATATTATATTTATATTATGATAAAAAAAAATCCTAGTGCCGCCACTGGTAGCGCGCCCACACTGCAAAAAATATTTTACTCAACACTGAGTAAAAAGGTCACAGCTCAACAGTTGATATTTTTTGCAGTGTAGAAAGTGAGGAAACTCCTCCTCTACCAGCATCCTTCGTGATTGGTCAACACAAACGGTAAATTCAGTGGATTGAGGCCCATCTTATTAGCTTTCTCTACCAACGTTTGCAGTTGTTTGTTCTCTATGATGGGTTGACGGGCGAAAATATGAACGCAGTAATCAGTTTCGCTGCAGTCATATTCCATAGCATATTCTATCCCTGCTGTGTCCATGTCGACTACGAAGTATTTCAACTCGAAGGCAATCTGCAATCGAAAATAATAATAAAACGATCTTACAAGTATAAAATTAGACAGCAAAAACAGTGAGAGACAGAGAGTTTAGGCAACATATCTAAGACTACACTGTTAAAACGCTGTTTAAAAGTTAAAACAACGCTGGTTAACAGGTGAACTGAATTAACAGCCAATTGCTAGAAGTAATTAAACAACTTGTTTAAAATTCCTAAGCAATATTTTAAGCAAATTGCTGCACAGTTCACCGTGGTTTATACTTTTTAATCAGTGTGGTTTATACTTTTAAACAGCGTTTCAACAGTGAGTATACCAAAAGTATATATTAGTCAAGAAGCAAAGCAAATCCGTAAGCTTTTTGTGCTTAAGGTCAGGAAAACTTTGGTGACAAAAATGCAAACTTTCTCAGAAAAACGTTTTTAAAAGACATCATCATGGATGAAAACCATGCTTCATAATTTTGCGTTGATAAGTACCTGGAATGCTGGTGATGTTGTGTGTTCTAGAATCACGAAATATTCCTCTAAGTGACAGTTGTTATTTGCTAGTAGTATATAGACCTACTTTATTGTCCAATAACATCATGTGAATAACACATTCTAATTCGTCGATAATTCATTAATAGCAAGCATCGAAGCAGCATCGGCGATCGATCTAAAGATCTAGCCAATTTCTCTGTGGTGCCTTACCGGTGTAAAAGGGAAGAACGTTTCCGTCCACACACCAGGTAAGTTGGGATCCATGTCTGTCAAAATACCTGCAAAATAGAACAACAAAATAATGAACATGTGTTTGTACAGTATTACGTTAGCTCCTAGCCCCTTTATCCTCTAGTTCAACTTAACAAGGGCAAGTAAAAAAAAATCAAGAAAAACGTTTGTCCGGCCAGAAGGTCAAAACGAAGGTGCAACTGTTGTAGAGAGCTGTCTATACTTAATTGATACACTCAGTATAGCTATCTGTATTAAAGTGCTATCTTCAGTAGATAGATATCTGTATTGAAGTGCTATCTTCCGTAGATGGCTATCTGTATTAAAGTGCTATCTTCAGTAGATAGCCATCTGTATTAAAGTGCTATCTTCAGTAGATAGATATCTGTATTGAAGTGCTATCTTCCGTAGATGGCTATCTGTATTAAAGTGCTATCTTCAGTAGATAGCCATCTGTATTAAAGTGCTATCTTCAGTAGATAGCCATCTGTAATAAAGTGCTATCTTCAGCAGACAGCTATCTGTATTAAAGTGCTATCTTCCGTAGATGGCTATCTGTATTAAAGTATACTATTATCTTCCGTAGATGGCTATCTGTATTAAAATCTATCTTCAGTAGATAACTATCTATATTATAATGCAATCGTCAGTAGATAGCTATCTGTATTAAAGTGCTATCTTCAGTAGATAGCTATCTGTATTAAAGTGCTATCTTCAGCAGATAGATATCTGCATTAAAGTGCTATCTTCAGCAGATAGATATCTGTATTAAAGTGCTATCTTCAGCAGATAGATATCTGTATTAAAGTGCTATCTTCAGTAGATAGCTATCTGTATTAAAGTGCTATCTTCAGTAGATAGCTATCTGTATTAAAGTGCTATCTTCAGTAGATAGCTATCTGTATTAAAGTGCTATCTTCAGCAGATAGATATCTGTATTAAAGTGCTATCTTCAGCAGATAGATATCTGTATTAAAGTGCTATCTTCAGTAGATAGCTATCTGTATTAAAGTGCTATCTTCAGCAGATAGATATCTGTATTAAAGTGCTATCTTCAGTAGATAGCTATCTGTATTAAAGTGCTATCTTCAGTAGATAGCTATCTGTATTAAAGTGCTATCTTCAGTAGATAGCTATCTGTATTAAAGTGCTATCTTCAGTAGATAGCTATCTGTATTAAAGTGCTATCTTCAGTAGATAGCTATCTGTCGGATATCTTCAGTAGATAGCTATCTGTATTAAATTGCTAGCTTCCGTAGATAGCTATCTGCACAAAGTGCTATCTTCAGTAGATAGCTATCTGTATTAAAGTGCTATCTTCAAGAAGTAGCTATATGTATTAAAGTGTTATCTTCAATAGATAGCTATCTGTATTAAAGTGCTATCTTCAGTAGATAGCTATCTGTATTAAAGTGCTATCTTCAGTAGATAGCTATCTGTATTAAAGTGCTATCTTCAGTAGATAGTTATCTGTAGTAAAGTGCTATCTTCCGTAGATAGCTATCTGTATTAAAGTGCTATCTTCAGTAGATAGATATCTGTATTAAAGTGCTCTCTTCAGTAGATAGCTATCTGTATTAAAGTGATATCTTCAGCATATAGCTATCTGTATTAAAGTAATATCTTCAGCAGATAGCCATCTGTATTAAAGTGCTATCTTCAGTAGATAGCTATCTGTATTAAAGTGCTTTCTTCAGTAGATAGCTATCTGTATTAAAGTGCTATCTTCAGTAGATAGTTATCGGTATTAAAGTGCTATCTTCAGTAGATAGTTATCTGTATTAAAGTGCTATCTTCAGTAGATAACTATCTGTATTAAAGTGCTATCATCAGTAGATAACTATCTGTATTATAGTGCTATCTTCAGTAGATAGCTATCTGTATTAAAGTGCTATCATCAGTAGATAGCTATCTGTATTAAATTGCTAGCTTCCGTAGATAGGTATCTGCACAAAGTGCTATCTTCAGTAGATAGCTATCTGTATTAAAGTGCTATCTTCAAGAAGTAGCTATATGTATTAAAGTGTTATCTTCAATAGATAGCTATCTGTATTAAAGTGCTATCTTCAGTAGATAGCTATCTGTATTAAAGTGCTATCTTCAGTAGATAGCTATCTGTATTAAAGTGCTATCTTCAGTAGATAGTTATCTGTATTAAAGTGCTATCTTCCGTAGATAGCTATCTGTATTAAAGTGCTATCTTCAGTAGATAGATATCTGTATTAAAGTGCTCTCTTCAGTAGATAGCTATCTGTATTAAAGTGATATCTTCAGCATATAGCTATCTGTATTAAAGTGATATCTTCAGCAGATAGCCATCTGTATTAAAGTGCTATCTTCAGTAGATAGCTATCTGTATTAAAGTGCTTTCTTCAGTAGATAGCTATCTGTATTAAAGTGCTATCTTCAGTAGATAGTTATCGGTATTAAAGTGCTATCTTCAGTAGATAGCTATCTGTATTAAAGTGCTATCTTCAGTAAATAGATATCTGTATTAAAGTGCTATCTTCAGTAGATAGTTATCGGTATTAAAGTGCTATCTTCAGTAGATAGTTATCTGTATTAAAGTGCTATCTTCAGTAGATAACTATCTGTATTAAAGTGCTATCATCAGTAGATAACTATCTGTATTAAAGTGCTATCTTCAGTAGATAGCTATCTGTATTAAAGTGCTATCATCGGTAGATAGCTATCTGTATTTAAGTGCTATCCTCAGTAGATAGCTATCTGTATTAAAGTGCTATCTTCAGTAGATAGATATCTGTATTAAAGTGCTCTCTTCAGTAGATAGCTATCTGTATTAAAGTGATATCTTCAGCATATAGCTATCTGTATTAAAGTAATATCTTCAGCAGATAGCCATCTGTATTAAAGTGCTATCTTCAGTAGATAGCTATCTGTATTAAAGTGCTTTCTTCAGTAGATAGCTATCTGTATTAAAGTGCTATCTTCAGTAGATAGTTATCGGTATTAAAGTGCTATCTTCAGTAGATAGTTATCTGTATTAAAGTGCTATCTTCAGTAGATAACTATCTGTATTAAAGTGCTATCATCAGTAGATAACTATCTGTATTAAAGTGCTATCTTCAGTAGTAAGCTATCTGTATTAAAGTGCTATCATCAGTAGATAGCTATCTGTATTAAATTGCTAGCTTCCGTAGATAGCTATCTGCACAAAGTGCTATCTTCAGTAGATAGCTATCTGTATTAAAGTGCTATCTTCAAGAAGTAGCTATATGTATTAAAGTGTTATCTTCAATAGATAGCTATCTGTATTAAAGTGCTATCTTCAGTAGATAGCTATCTGTATTAAAGTGCTATCTTCAGTAGATAGCTATCTGTATTAAAGTGCTATCTTCAGTAGATAGTTATCTGTATTAAAGTGCTATCTTCCGTAGATAGCTATCTGTATTAAAGTGCTATCTTCAGTAGATAGATATCTGTATTAAAGTGCTCTCTTCAGTAGATAGCTATCTGTATTAAAGTGATATCTTCAGCATATAGCTATCTGTATTAAAGTGATATCTTCAGCAGATAGCCATCTGTATTAAAGTGCTATCTTCAGTAGATAGCTATCTGTATTAAAGTGCTTTCTTCAGTAGATAGCTATCTGTATTAAAGTGCTATCTTCAGTAGATAGTTATCGGTATTAAAGTGCTATCTTCAGTAGATAGCTATCTGTATTAAAGTGCTATCTTCAGTAAATAGATATCTGTATTAAAGTGCTATCTTCAGTAGATAGTTATCGGTATTAAAGTGCTATCTTCAGTAGATAGTTATCTGTATTAAAGCGCTATCTTCAGTAGATAACTATCTGTATTAAAGTGCTATCATCAGTAGATAACTATCTGTATTAAAGTGCTATCTTCAGTAGATAGCTATCTGTATTAAAGTGCTATCATCAGTAGATAACTATCTGTATTTAAGTGCTATCCTCAGTAGATAGCTATCTGTATTTAAGTGCTATCTTCAGTAGATAGCTATCTGTATTAAAGTGCTATTTTCAGTAAATAGCTATCTGTATTAAAGTGCTCTCTTCAGTAGATAGTTATAGATATTAAAGTGCTATCTTCCGTAGATAGCTATCTGTATTAAAGTGCTATCTTCAGAAGATAGCTATCTGTATTAAAGTGCCATCTTCAGTAGATAGCTATCTGTATTTAAGTGCTATCTTCAGTAGATTGCTATCTGTATTAAAGTGCTATCTTCAGTAAATAGCTATCTGTATTAAAGTGCCATCTTCAATAGATAACTATCTGTATTAAAGTGCTATCTTCAGTAGATAGTTATCGATATTAAAGTGCTATCTTCGGTAGATAGTTATCTGTATTAAAGTGCTATCTTCAGTAGAGTAGATAGATATCTGTATTAAAGTGCTATATTCCGTAGATAGCTATCTGTATTAAAGTGCTATCTTCAGTAGATAGTTATCGATATTAAAGTGCTATCTTCGGTAGATAGTTATCTGTATTAAAGTGCTATCTTCAGCAGATATATATCTGTATTAAAGTGCTCTCTTCAGTAGATAGCTATCTGTTTAGTGATATCTTCAGCAGATAGATATCTGTATTAAAGTGCTCTCTTCAGTAGATAGCTATCTGTTTAGTGATATCTTCAGCAGATAGCCATCTGTATTAAAGTGCTATCTTCAGTAGATAGCTATCTGTATTAAAGTGTTTTCTTCAGTAAATAGCTATCTGTATTAAAGTGCTATCTTCAGTAGATAGTTATCTGTATTAAAGTGCTATCTTCAGTAGATAGCTATCTGTATTAAAGTGCTATCTTCAGTAGATAGCTATCTGTATTAAAGTGCTATCTTCAGTAGATAGATATCTGTATTAAAGTGCTATCTTCAGTAGATAGTTATCTGTATTAAAGTGCTATCTTCAGTAGATAACTATCTGTATTTAAGTGCTATCTTCAGTAGATAGCTATCTGTATTAAAGTGCTATCTTCAGTAAATAGCTATCTGTATTAAAGTGCTCTCTTCAGTAGATAGATATAGATATTAAAGTGCTATCTTCCGTAGATAGCTATCTGTATTAAAGTGTTATCTTCGGTAGATAGCTATCTGTATTTAAGTGCTATCTTCAGTAGATTGCTATAGTTATCTGTATTAAAGTGCTATCTTCAGTAGAGTAGATAGATATCTGTATTAAAGTGCTATCTTCCGTAGATAGCTATCTGTATTAAAGTGCTATCTTCAGTAGATAGCTATCTGTATTTAAGTGCTATCTTCAGTAGATTGCTATAGTTATCTGTATTAAAGTGCTATCTTCAGTAGAGTAGATAGATATCTGTATTAAAGTGCTATCTTCCGTAGATAGCTATCTGTATTAAAGTGCTATCTTCAGTAGATAGTTATCGATATTAAAGTGCTATCTTCGGTAGATAGTTATCTGTATTAAAGTGCTATCTTCAGCAGATAGATATCTGTATTAAAGTGCTCTCTTCAGTAGATAGCTATCTGTTTAGTGATATCTTCAGCAGATAGCCATCTGTATTAAAGTGCTTTCTTCAGTAGATAGTTATCTGTATTAAAGTGCTATCTTCAGTAGATAGCTATCTGTAAATAAAGTACTATATCTTCAGCAGGGACAGACTTCGGAATTTGCAGGAGAACATTAATTAGCTCTTCTGGAGCCTTCGATGAGAGCTGTTTAGCGCATTTACAATAGAGTGTAAGGAGAGAATGGTCAACTAAGGAGAGCTAAAAATCACTCTGTTATATCAGATTTAAGGAGAGCAGTAGAGAGCATATTACTCTCGCTCTCCTCAAAAGGCAGTCCCTGCTTCAGTAGATAGCTATCTGTATTAAGGTAGAAACATCGGCTACGGTGTCATGCACAGATTTGGTTTAAAATGATACAGGATGTGTAGTTGGGTGAGAAAAACTTGTCTGCCAATTTTTAATTTTTGCCAACAAAGCGTTTTTGAGTTATGCCAATTTTTATCATTAGGAAACCCCATTGACTTTGTACATAAAGTGGTTTTGACACAAAGCCTCGTTCACTAAAATTGGTAAAAGTTTGAAAATGGATACTATGTTTAAATATTATTTTTTCTCCTTTCTATCCCCTTTATAGAACTGCTTTTTAGATCTTTTTGTTACAAAAATGTTACCAAATAATATTTGTGACTTTTTTCCTATATATTGGCCAGTAATTAAGGGGATATTTGAAGGTAATGTTAGTACTTGCTCAAATTTTCTTGATTTGATCTAGAAACACTGAATGACCCAATTTCATAATTATTGTCTGAGCTAACCATAGGGCCAATTTTAACAAACAAGGTGTCATATGAAAGGTTATTAAATTTAGAAACTTTTTCTCGCCAGCTTTTTTTTAATAAAGTGTTTCTATTTTAAGTTATGGGTGTTTCTAGATTTCCTAATTTAAAAATAGAAAAATGATTTTTCTCAAAAAATAAACACTTTATCAAAAAATCTGGCGAGAGAATTTAGATATTAGGCTTATTAACCACCCCACAAACTATGGAAACCATATCACATTCCCTCTAGGCTAGCAATAATTATTTGTAGAAAAAATTAGGAATTTTCAAAAATAAAGAAAAACATAAGAAATGTTTAAATTTTCATGAAACATCAAAAATAAGTGGAGTAAAGACTTATCTTAAATTGGTTATATATTTGATATGGATACATAATTCTGATTTGATATAGTGGCTATTTTCCTGCATGGGCCTATTTTCCGATGCTCCTACCTTAAAGTGCTATCTTCAGTAGATAGCTATCTATATTAAAGTGCTCTCTTCAGTAGATGGCTATCTGTATTAAAGTGCTATCATCAGTAGATAGCTATCTGTATTAAAGTACTATCTTCAGTAGATAGATATCTGTATTAACGTGCTATCTTCAGTAGATAGATATATATCTGTATTAAAGTGCTCTCTTCAGTAGATAGCTATCTGTACTAAAGTGCTATATCTTCAGCAGATAGCTATCTGTATTAAAGTGCTATTATCAGTAGATAGATATCTGTATTAAAGTGCTATCGTCGGTAGATAGCTATCTGTATTAAAGTGCTATCTTCAGTAGATAGATATCTGTATTAAAGTGCTATCTTCAGTAGATAGTTATCTGTATTCAAGTGCTATCTTCAGTAGATAACTATCTGTATTAAAGTGCTATCATCAGTAGATAACTATCTGTATTAAAGTGCTATCTTCAGTAGATAGCTATCTGTATTAAAGTGCTATCATCAGTAGATAGCTATCTGTATTTAAGTGCTATCCTCAGTAGATATCTATCTGTATTTAAGTGCTATCTTCAGTAGATAGCTATCTGTATTAAAGTGCTATCTTCAGTAAATAGCTATCTGTATTAAAGTGCTCTCTTCAGTAGATAGTTATAGATATTAAAGTGCTATCTTCCGTAGATAGCTATCTGTATTAAAGTGTTATCTTCGGTAGATAGCTATCTGTATTTAAGTGCTATCTTCAGTAGATTGCTATAGTTATCTGTATTAAAGTGCTATCTTCAGTAGAGTAGATAGATATCTGTATTAAAGTGCTATCTTCCGTAGATAGCTATCTGTATTAAAGTGCTATCTTCAGTAGATAGCTATCTGTATTTAAGTGCTATCTTCAGTAGATTGCTATAGTTATCTGTATTAAAGTGCTATCTTCAGTAGAGTAGATAGATATCTGTATTAAAGTGCTATCTTCCGTAGATAACTATCTGTATTAAAGTGCTATCTTCAGTAGATAGTTATCGATATTAAAGTGCTATCTTCGGTAGATAGTTATCTGTATTAAAATGCTATCTTCAGCAGATAGCCATCTGTATTAAAGTGCTTTCTTCAGTAGATAGTTATCTGTATTAAAGTGCTATCTTCAGTAGATAGCTATCTGTAAATAAAGTACTATATCTTCAGCAGGGACAGACTTCGGAATTTGCGGGAGAACATTAATTAGCTCTTCTGGAGCCTTCGATGAGAGCTGTTTAGCGCATTTACAATAGAGTGTAAGGAGAGAATGGTCAACTAAGGAGAGCTAAAAATCACTCTCCTATATCAGATTTAAGGAGAGCAGTAGAGAGCAATTACTCTCGCTCTCCTCAAAAGGCAGTCCCTGCTTCAGTAGATAGCTATCTGTATTAAAGTGCTATCTTCAGTAGATAGCTATCTATATTAAAGTGCTCTCTTCAGTAGATGGCTATCTGTATTAAAGTGCTATCATCAGTAGATAGCTATCTGTATTAAAGTACTATCTTCAGTAGATAGATATCTGTATTAACGTGCTATCTTCAGTAGATAGATATATATCTGTATTAAAGTGCTCTCTTCAGTAGATAGCTATCTGTACTAAAGTGCTATATCTTCAGCAGATAGCTATCTGTATTAAAGTGCGATCATCAGTAGATAGATATCTGTATTAAAGTGCTATCATCAGTAGATAGCTATCTGTATTAAAGTGCTATCTTCAGTAGATAGCTATCTGTATTAAAGTGCTATCATCAGTAGATAGCTATCTGTATTAAAGTGCTATCATCAGTAGATAGATATCTGTATTAAAGTGCTATCATCAGTAGATAGCTATCTGTATTAAAGTGCTATCTTCAGTAGATAGCTATCTGTATTAAAGTGCTATCATCAGTAGATAGATATCTGTATTAAAGTGCTATCATCAGTAGATAGCCATCTGTATTAAAATGTTATCTTCAGTAGATAGTTATCTGTATTAAAGTGCCATCTTCAGTAGATACCGGTAGCTATCTGCATTAAAATGCCATCTCCAGTAGATAGTTATCTACATAGACTTCTCCGTAGTAGTCCACTTGCCAATTGTGTGCTCTGGCTATTGCATTTAAGCTTAAAACTCTGATTCAATTAATTTGTGCACAATTGATAGATTTTCATATCTGATCTTTTCAGTCACCGTACTCCCTCTGTTTGTTAGCTTCCCAAGTGGATTTTTAACTCGGGCTTTCGCGATTATTAAACGGGTAGATTCTAAAATCAGAACTTTTCATATTTACGTATACTTTACTGTTACTGTCACTAATATAATTATATAAACTTTTTCATAACCAGTATTACTAGTATTTTGATGTAATAAAATAATATCAGTATAATTTCGAGTTGCAACTGAATGCGTTCATAATGATCAATAAAAATCGACTATGGCATAGTCTACTATCTACATTAAAGTGCCATCTTCTAGATAGCTGTATTAACCCCTTTTAATTATGAGTTCTAATTGCTAAAATCTTACCCTTTTTCATTTAAATTATGGAATTTAATGGAAGTGAGAACCAATTTTCCCCATCAGTTGAATGCGCTCTTCGCAGCGATATCAAATATACTGCGCTAATAAAGTATCCTTTTTTTCCAATTTCCAAACTAAACAATATTGGAGTAAATAGCACTATCTATAATCCTGCACATAAAGACACCACATTGAATCCAATGTGACTTCAAGAAGTAAAGTTACAAGCATTTGATTAGACGAAGGTCCAGTTTCATAAGTGACAAACTGGCCTATTCAAAAGTCCACGGACCACAAATCTGGTTTGAGAGTGGTGAATGGCTAATTTATGCTTTGGCTTTAATTTAAAACAAAAGGAACAAAAGAAAACTGAAACAAAAGAACTGACAAATAAAATGAAAGTTATGAAAAGTACAGAGAAGTAAAACTGAAATAAAACTGCTTTAAATAACGCTTCATTGAAGAAACTGTGTTGTCTCTTTGTTGCGCTTGTTGGAATCTTTTTGCGCCTTGTATAGGCCAGTTTGTCACTTTTAAAACTCGACCTTCATCTATTCGATTAACTGTAACTTTACTTCTTGGATTCAATGTGGTGTCATAATGTGCAGGATTAGATGGGACATCTATTAAAAAAACAAATTTACCCCAATATGGTTCAGTTTTGAAATTGTGGTTATTTTTTCCAAGTGTAAGGATACTTTATTGGCGCAGTATACTAAATAGGCCTAGTACCTTTTTGTGAGCAGCTTATCATCAGTTTATGATTATCAGTAACAAAATACCTGTTGCATTAAGCCATGGACCGTCTGGTTTGGTGTCATGGCACGCATACACTACACCAGCATCACTATCTGCCGCAAGAGGGAGGTTGGAAGGAGTAGTTTCTGAAAATGTGCACACACAATTGGCCTGGTATTCTCCACCGCCTGGTGTTTGAATCTGGGAGACAAATGCACATTGCAGTCACATTGTACAGATCAGAGAAAAAACAATTAATCAAATTATACATCTTGACATAATGTTTTTAACATAAAGAAAGAATTGATCCATCAATTAATCAATCAATTAATCAATCAATCAGATTGCTTTTGTGCGAATTTGGCCCGATAATATGGTCCTGCACCATATGGTCCTGCACCATATGGTCCTGCACCATATGGTCCTGCACCATATGGTCCTGCACCATATGGTCCTGCACCATATGGTCCTGCACCATATGGTCCTGCACCATATGGTCCTGCAATATATGGTCCTGCACCATATGGTCCTGCACCATATGGTCCTGCACCATATGGTCCTGCACCATATGGTCCTGCACCATATGGTCCTGCACCATATGGTCCTGCACCATATGGTCCTGCACCATATGGTCCTGCACCATATGGTCCTGCACCATATGGTCCTGCACCATATGGTCCTGCACCATATGGTCCTGCACCATATGGTCCTGCACCATATGGTCCTGCACCATATGGTCCTGCACCATATGGTCCTGCACCATATGGTACAGGAGAATGTTTGACTTATAAATATTTTCAATTTAAGTACATGCTCCATGATTCAATCGGACTGGACCATATTATCAGGCCAAAATCGCACAAAAGCAATCAGATTCGTAATGCTTTACTTTACATTTTTGTGTGATATTTTTATACGAGTTTAATCCAATACCTTGCCAATTTCGTACCAAAAGCCCAAATAATTTCGGTAGTCAAATGGTTTCACAGGCGCCGGCGATTTGCAGATACCTTCACCGGTACAACTGAGGACAAACGTAAGCAAAACCTGCAACAATAAGTCAACAATAAATGTTTAAATTCTTCGATTCGTTTCAGAATTAGCTATAATTCGTGCTAAATTATAACTTAAGCGGAATATTATATGTGACGTATAAAAACGTATAAACGTATGTTATCTAAAAGCGAGGTTTTTTTTCAGTAGGCCTAATTAAAAAACTCAGAGAGAAAAATCTTGTGTGTCAGATAGCTTATAGCTTATACCATTCTTTCATCATGTTCATTGTTAGTATATCCGTTAAGATACCTTTCGTTTTACACGCCAACTCAGTTCATGCGTTGAAAACCTGTTTACGCTCGAAGGTCTCGGGTTTGAATCCCAGCGCTCTTTGGCGTGCAATCTGAGTTCATTCTTTTCTAAATTACGTTTCTGTGTTGTAAGTCCTTCATAAACAACGCCCCTCTGAAACACCTGGTTTTAAAGGAACAGTCATTTGACATAACTGGTCATCTCTAGCTTCCGGTGGCGCCAATCTGTCTTGAAAAAGTGTAGGGGATTTGGTCTAAAAGAGAACAAGAAATGGCAATTGTTTTCCCTTTTTCATAAACTAGGAGCGGGACGCTTAATTTTTTTCTGCAACCATAACGGGACGCAAAATTTTATTAAACCCTAACCCTGACCGTAACCCTAACACGCACCCTAACCCTAACCCTAACCCTAACACTTGCCCTCACCCTTTCATATGTGTTCCTATGGGTTATAACATTTTTGCGTCCCGTTATGGTTGCAGAAAAAAAATTAAGCGAGCGGGACACATCACATCACCATGTCCCCTTAGGATTGACGCCCATGCTAGCTTCATAAACAAGTTTCTGGCAAAACCTCATAATTCCAATAGCTGCTATGTGTTAAATATGTACAATACAATATGAATACAATATATTGTATTATACATATTTAACACATAGCAGCTATTGGAGTTACGAGGTTTTGCAAAAAAGGCGACATAATATATTACCAATTATACATTAAGTACCGGTACATAAATTATAGATGTGTACTTACCAATATAAACGAAATCATCGTAACTGTTATGTTGAAAATGTATAAAATAAATAATTATTTTTCCCATTAATTAAGTAGACCGAAGCGCAAGTTTAGAATATTAAACTGAACTGTTTGAAGATGATGGTTTTATATATGTGTGGATCCAATGACCATCGAAGGCCATTGGTACGTACGTCCGGACAAGATCTTCTCTTATCCGTCACAGGCACTCCAGTTCCCACGGACCATAGACATCTCATCTCGTACGATACTCTTCCCGTTATACTTTATAGGCCTACATAAATTTCAAGCTTGTTCCAAACCATAACAATATTACTATGAGTCATACGTATTCAGAAGATGCATAGTTTGACCTATCTATAGGACGTACCGTGTAGCTTTTTGTGATTGTCCACGGTACGATAATGATGCAATCAAACAAAAAATTATTTGATTGAGTTTCACTTTTTTGGTTTGCATATGTTTCAATGTTGGACTGAGCACGTTATAATCTGCGTTAGCACGAGAGTCAACAATGGACCAGTTAATCCGATTTCAAAGATCGAATGTTTCCGACTATTCGCGAAATTCACGTTTCTCTCCACGCGCACAATATAAAAAGTTGAAAGCCATATACCGTAAAAACTCGATAGTTAGCATCATGTGGATAAAACAATTTCATGTAAACAAAACCAAATTTTACTCACTAGTTTGACGGTTTCGCTTTTCATGGACGAAAAGCATCATCAGAATATTGATTGATGATCACTTCTTCCGGTTGGACGAATTCCGACCACAGAGGGTGTAGAACGGTCACTCAGTAGAGGATCATATACGTGACTTAAATGGTGGGCCCCGTCGTCCCTGTTAATGACGTTGGGTCCTCTTCTCCGAATCCATATGGACTCCTTGATGATGCATCTTATATTTGCGTTACACTTCTTGCCAAGGATTTTTGAATGAAATTGTTTTATCTACAAACCTGATAAATCTGTTCAGTGACGTTAGCATATGTACTTAATATCGAGCGAACATGAAGAGTCCCATTCACAAAAGTGTAAAGGGTTTTGATCAATCATCGATACACATATATGGTCGAATCCAACCAAAAGTGTCCACGGGCCAAAAATAAAAGTCCGAAATAAAAATGTCTCCACAATTTTTTCCTTTTGCCCATTGATTGATGACATATTGGCCTTATAGGAACCAAAAGTGCCATTACTAATCTTGAAAAATAAATCCAGGACGTGTGATAGTAAATGTGATATCAAAACCCAATGTTACCTACGAATACCACTGGGATGCTTTCACTATCGCAATACTAATCAACCTAAAACAAATGGAATATTCCCATTAACGCTTTTTTCGTGTAATGTAGACCACAGGGTGTCAGGAAAATGCTAGCTCAACCAGAAAATATTTGTTTTATTTTTATAACGCGATCAATATGATCTTAGTCAATTTATGCTAGTTTATTTTTGAAAATGAAGTTTAGGTCAGTTTCTGTATTTTATTTATCAAATGAGTATGAATCAATTTACACATTGTATAAGAACGAGTAGGATATATGTTTTCAAGAATATTAGGAATTATAAGCATACACCTAACGCTTTATACAATGAAAAGGTGAACAAACCCGGGTATTCGTAGGTAACATGAGCGATTTAACAATATCTATATTGAGTTTAGAGGTTTAAAGTTTGCTATTATGGTAATGAATTAATAAAATGGTAGTTTTAGATCTCTTTCAGATGGTACGTCCAAATGAATAAATGCTATTACCTTAGATCAAAATTTTTTGATGCTTTTAGCAAGATTTTGACCACTTCATTTTGATATACAAGTAGTTAATCAGCAATTTTACATAATAAATAATTGTTGAATGAATCCGTATATGGGTAATAATAGTGTCCTGGGGTACCGCTTAAAGTTTTTGACAATTAATTTCCATTGGTAGCGACACTTCATTACACATGTCATGTATTATGCTGTATTCGTAAGTAACATTTCAGTATTTGTAGGTAAGAATTAGACTTTTGGTAGATATCCCAATCAAAACTTCATTTTATAAAGCACTTTGAATGTATCATTTTCTTTATGTGCGTTTATTGATACTTTAGACCCTATCATGTATTAATAATGTCGGTTCACAGCGGTTGAAAGAGTATTGAAGTAAGAAACAAAGGCACTAAAGTGACTTTAATTTGCTTAATTGCACACAACTCGCTTAAAACCGTTATTGCAGACTTGTGAAGTCCATCTTGGAGTCAGTTACGTTTTGTGGCCTTTCGTTTGAGGGCAACTACAATTAGCTTTATACCAGGGTCCATCATTATGTTGTCTAGATCATGAGACAATGAGAACAGTCGTTTTTCCATGGTATTCGTAGGTAACCTTAGCGAAAACGTCAAAAGTTACCTTCGAATAAATCAATTTGGACACACATTACTCAGACACCAGAAGGTCGGTAAACATTTAAAATGAAGCACACATGACAGTTGACAAATCCAAGTATTTATCCCTTCTAATCTTCTTTGAATCTGATTTTTCTTTCAAATGAGCAGACCGTCGTCTATTTCAGTACATATTTTTCAACAATTAAGCCGTATTCAGTTTTGCATGGTGGGCATGTATGTGAATTCGCAACTTTCATTGACATATAATTTGATAGCAAACATACAGGCCTTCGTTATGTACCAATATGGGCATTGGCATGAATGGCGGTGTTTCACAATACTGTCATGATGTCAAATTGTATTCGTAGGTAACATTCGGTTACCGAAATTTACCTACGAATACTTGCTTTTATTGTTGACATCTCAGAAATATTTAAACGCAGGCTATTGAAACTTGGTAGAAATAAAGAGTGTATTACCCTGCACCTATTGCTTAACTATTGTTTACTATTCTCTCACTTTGTGGAAATGACACAGCTTTTAACATGTATTCGGAGGTAATGCATATTTTTTACCAAACCTACCTTTGTGCCATTTAGAATTTCTGGCAGCTAAACACAATAATAAAGATGCCTGAATGCAATGCATTTCAGTATTGGACATATCAAAGCTTGTATCAATTGCGCATTTATTAGTGATTTCCATTTTTTAAAGATATATCGAGTGCTATGAAAAATTGTATTCGTAGGTAATGTAAAAAATACCACTCAAAAATGATCACAAAAATTCATAATTATGTACAAATATGTGAAAAATTGAACAGGCAATCTTTGAATACACGCCTTTCAGGAAATCAATTTAGATTCAATCCAATGACTTCTTTTCATAACTGATTTAGACGTTTTTAAAAATACTTTAAGAAATATTTTGAAAAAATTGGTAAAAATAGCATGTTTTGGGTCTCTGTGTCTAAGTTTTTCACAGAAGGGGGTCTTATTATATATGGCGCGAAGCGTATGATCAAGGCGAATAAACACAATACAAAAATGAATGCCAATTGATTAATACTTTTAAGTTATGGCCCTGAACATGCCGTGTACACTTTTCGTTGGATTCGACCATATACGAACAAGTAACTCTGCAAATGTGTGTCTCAACCCCATTAGCTCAGTTGGTAGAGCGCCGGACTTTGGTACATTCATGTTTTCAAACTGAAGCGCTCGATAGTAATATGCTAACCACTAACCAGTGCCGCCGACAAGGAGGGTTAAGGGGTATGTTACCCCCTTACGGAAAGCGAGAGCGGACCCCCGACCCGACGAAGTTTCACCCGACTGCGCCAAATAATATGCCGACCCGACAAAAAAAAAGCCGACCATTTCAAGAGCGCTTTTACTTTTTGTTTCTAGCACCGACCCGCTTAAACTTGTGCCGCCTGCGACCAAATTATGCCGACCCCGACAAAATTATTTAAAAAATATGCCGACCCCGACAACTAAAACACTCGCCCGCCTAGTGTATGCAGCCGTCTGTAAGTTTAAATACCCGCCCGCCTAAATATCCGCCCCGCCTAGATATCCGCCCGCCTAAATACCCGCCCCGCCTAAATATAAATCCCGCAATGCTGAAATCCCGCTATCCCGAAATCCCGCAAAAGCGGTCGCTATCTGGCAATTACGGAAAGCGAGAGCGGACCCCCGACCCGCCAAAAAATTAACGTGTAATTTCAATGCAAATTGCGGCTTTCGGTTTCCAATATCGGTAACTTAGCGACATGCAGAAAATAAGCCGATATATCACTTATTGCGGCCGCCTCCGCTGATTTTATACCCGAGAAAAGTAAACAGTGTCTCAAAAAAGCGGGTTTTCTTTCCACCCGACAAACTCTTAACCGCTCCCGCATCTGAAATGCCGCCCCCGCTAAAAAAACACCGCTTTGCGGCCGCTGCGCTGCACTGCATGCGCCAACCGCCTAAAATGCGCCCCGCCTAAATCGCGCCACCGCCTAACTTTATCCACCCGCCTAAAATGCACCACCTGCTTAAACTGATAAATTAGTGCGCCAATGGCAATGTCGCAATCCTATCCCGAAATTCAGCGATGCTGAAATCCCGCTATCCCGAAATCCCGCAAAAGCGGCCGACATCCAGCAATCCCGCAAAAGCGGCCGACATCCAGCAATCTCGCAAAAGCGGCCGACATCCAGCAATCTCGCAAAAGCGGCCGACATCAAGCAATCTCTACGGAAAGCGAGAGCGGACCCCCGACCCGACGAAGTTTCACCCGACTGCGCCAAATAATATGCAGACCAAAAAAAAAAAAAGCCGACCATTTGAAGAGTGCTTTTACTTTTTGTTTCTAGCACCGACCCGCTTAAATTTGTGCCGCCTGCGCCCAAATTATGCCGACCCCGACAAAATTATTTAATAAATATGCCGACCCCGACAACTAAAACACCCGCCCGCCTAGTGTATGCAGCCGTCTGCAAGTTTAAATACCCGCCCGCCTAAATATCCGCCCCGCCTAGATATCCGCCCGCCTAAATACCCGCCCGCCTAAATATAAATCCCGCTATCCCGAAATCCCGCAAAAGCGGCCGCTATCTGGCAAGTACGGAAAGCGAGAGCGGACCCCCGACCCGCCAACAAATTAACGTGTAATTTCAATGCAAATTGCGGCTTTCGGTTTCCAATATCGGTAACTTAGCGACATGCAGAAAATAACCCGATATATCACTTATTGCGGCCGCCTCCGCTGATTTTATACCCGAGAAAAGTAAACAGTGTCTCAAAAAGCGGGTTTTCTTTCCACCCGACAAACTCTTAACCGCTCCCGCATCTGAAATGCCGACCCCGCTAAAAAAACACCGCTTTGCGGCCGCTGCGCTGCACTGCATGCGCCAACCGCTTAAAATGCGCCCCGCCTAAATCGCGCCACCGCCTAACTTTATCCACCCGCCTAAAATGCACCACCTGCTTAAACTGATAAATTAGTGCGCCAATGGCAATGTCGCTATCCTATCCCGAAATTCAGCGATGCTGAAATCCCGCTATCCCGAAATCCCGCAAAAGCGGCCGACATCCAGCAATCCCGCAAAAGCGGCCGACATCCAGCAATCCCGCAAAAGCGGCCGACATCCAGCAATCTCGCAAAAGCGACCGACATCCAGCAATCTCGCAAAAGCGGCCGACATCCAGCAAAAGCGGCCGACATCCAGCAATCGCGACATCCTCAAAAGCGGCCGCTATCCAGCAATGAAACATGAGACGATACTGTGCATGTGCTGGAAGCAACCGGAACCTTGGAAAGTTAGGCAGAAATAATATGGTGCCATGTTAAGGGTACTACACCCTTGGATAAATTTGCGACTATTTTGTATTTTTCTCAAAACTAATAACACAGTGGTAACAAAAGTTATGTATATTATAGGGGCAAGGAATCAATTACTACACTGGAATTTCAGTGACCCAAGACAAGCGGTTCGTTATTTATGATAAGAAATGAGGTACCGCTATGATGTACCTCATTTCCTATCATATTATACTGAACCGCTTGTCTTGAGTCACTGAAATTTCAGTGTAGTAATTGGATTCCTTGCCCCAATAATATATGTAACTTTTGTTACCAGTGTGTTATTAGTTTTTGAGAAAAATACAAAAATAGTCACAAATTTACCACAGGGGTGTAGTACCCCCTTAATATAATAATAATAGTAATCGCGATCATATAGTTAGTCAGATTAAATGTTTATATGCCATAAATGTAGTGATGACCTTGTGACAGATGCATAGTTGATTAAATAGAAGGCTTCACTCATCAGGTCATGGTCATCTGGTATCTTTAATAGAAAAATGATAAATAGGCTGGATATATGGGATAAACCCAATGTAATTTATCGAATTTTTTAAATGTAATTTATCGAATTTCTTAGAATTCCTAGAGAAATGGCCTTTCCTTTTCTTTCTTCAATATTTGCGTATTTAAACACATGATAAAAGCCCGTTTGCTCATTAGTTTGGGCAATTTGTTTGAGTCTGGTCCCATTAGGACCCAAGCCTGTTTCCGACCGGATATAAACAAACGAACAAAAATGATTAACAATGTGTTTGATTTATATAATATGCCAAATAGCATGAATGGTCTTAATTTAAAGCCATATGTACGATCTTTTTTTTTTTCAAACCTGAACTTTTGGTATATTTGTAATGTTTAAACATGTCCCAACTTACACCTAAAGGAATCGGCCAAATTGGTTGTGTTAGTAGTTTAACAGAGCGATTTTGACATATAATTATGACTTTATGTCCGCCATAGAATGTAAACGACTAAAATAGCCAGTGGTGTTTCTTTTACTTTTCCTGGTTGGACAGAAAGTCTTCCCAGCAGTTATTACTAACATCATTTCAGCATTTTGGGTAAGGAATAACAAAATAAAGATTTGACGGAATTAATAAATGGTTTCAAGAACCAAGCAACTGCAGCAAGAACCTTGCATGAGAAAAACTCGAACTTTCCAGTGCGTCCCTGGCCTTAATTAGAAGGGCAGTCCTGGCTTAGGCCGTATAAAATTATTTCCTGGCTCTCGTACTTCCTCAACTTCTCCGCTCCTAAACTTCTAGGATTCAGTATTCAAAACAAAAACAAAAAAAAAAAAAAAAGAAGAAAAAAAGAAAAGAAAAAGAAAAGAAAAACAGATTAAAATCAACTCAATACCTTCGAATGTTTTGGTAAAATTTAATACAGAATAGGCTTAATAATAACGGTATAGAGCACACTGGGGTGTACTCGAATCGGGACTCGAATTACATTAGCACAGGGGTGTGCCGCTGGAACTCCGATATCTATACCCATGTTTGGGGATTTTTGGGCGAGAAACGCAGAATAAAAACAAGAAATGTCTTTAAAAAAGACAATGCCTCCAAGATACCAATGGGCACCTTTTGTTATTAGTTAAGGAGACACTTATAATGCTAGCTATAAGGTAACGCTATTGGATATAGAATTTTGTCTGATTAAATATGTGAGCCCATTCTCTCTCCTGATTACAAGACTGAAAATTTTATTTTAATCGGATATTCGGTTACCAAAATATGGCCTGTCAAAATGGCTTTCTTTTATTTTTGTTATGCAATGTTGTCAGGTAGGCCTAGGCCTTATTTTCTAATTATATATGCAAGAGTTATACAAAGTAAAATGTTCAGATCGGCTACAAAATAAGATATAAAACCCATGGATGCCTTTGGCAAATTTCCATTTGCATAATTAATTTGGGCCCTAATCAACTTTTCTAATAAGTGGCCCTGATTAATTATGCAAATTGAAATTTGCCAAAACGCAACCGTAATTTTGTAGTATAGTGTGTGTTCTACCCATGTAGGCCTACCATGCCTCAGTGCCATAGCTCTTTTAATTGTATCTGATTATCTGAAATCTTTACTTTGCATAATTCATGCATGTAATTAGAAAATCATCTGGCAACTGGACTTGTCAAAAATATAGAAAATAAAAAGAAAGTTGTTGCCAATTTTTTGTTTTGGTTTCGCGCCATTTTGACAGGCCATATCTCAAGAACCGAATGTAATCTACAGGGCATAAGCTTTAAGTACTATAGTAGGCCTATTATTTAAATAGAAAGAAAATCTAAATTTGTGCATTAGCCAATAGGGCCACGGTCACCTAAAGTCACCTTGCAGATAATTCTGATGTATGAAATAAGACCTTCAAACTTTCAGATATGAAGAGTTCCAGATGCAGGCAGCCGTTTCTGTTTTTTAAAATATAGGCCTAAGTTGTATCAAGAGTCATTTCTTGTGGATTTTTTGACTGAAAATTACAATTGTAACGTTTCAGAGTAACAAATTTTCGTATCAGATTCTTTTATGCTTGTTTATTACATTTTGTATTCAGGACTAAAATAATATTAATATTATTATATTTAGGGGGGTCTTTTCATAGGCCATTACTTTTTTGTATGTGTAATTGAATAAAAAATCAAAAACATTATTGTTTTGTTTTCTTTCCTTCATTTGTGCTTTGTTTTGCATCGAAAGGGCCAATATCAACACCTTGTTTGTAAGAAGTATTGTGTGGGGAAAGATGATTCTTGCATTTTATTTTTATTTTTATCTTAACAAACAAAAAGCAAATTTCTCAGTCATAGTCTTGAAACGGTCATGGGTATGCATACAAAAAATATTGCAACAGTACTCAGTAGAATGTAAAAAACTGACATACATACCACCAACATGACCAACCACGCATGGGAAGCAAATACTTTAAAACGAATTATTCGAATTATATCAACGCAATAAAATTGCAATACTTTAGTACATGTATTTTAACAGCAATGAAGCCGGTCATAGGCGCGGCTAGGCGCATCATAGTTGAACACGGCACAGCACATACATCTCGTATGCAGAGAAATCAAATAGCTAGCCGGTCTTTTCAATCCCATCATTTCAACCTATTATTATGATGTAGACACGCATGCACGATGATTGCGGCCTAGTCGAGCCTAGCATGCATGCCAGTCGGCCTGCTGACTCACCGCGTATTAAATGACACAAAAATACCTCAAATTTTGCACAAAACAATCCATGATGTCAAATTATCACATCCAAAGTGTCGCCATGAACGTCAGCTTCAACTTCTCCAGCCAAAGTTTTTGCATTGATAATCAGGTTTCATGTAATCATGAAATTAAACCTTGTTTAATGTGTTTTCCCATTGCCACACACAGCATAACGGTTGTCCGACTTGATTTCTACGATATTGCTGATGTGATGAGGCTACAACCCATAAAGCTCCATAATTAAATACCGAATTAAAAATACTAGTTTGCGTCTGACGTCATGACAAAGGCGCGCCGTGATTGGTTGCTGACCTGCGCAGTATGGCATTTTTGGTCTGGTTGACAGGACGGCATACGCAAGCTAGTCTTTTTAATTCGGTCTTCAATTATACAACATATGAGTTTGAAAAAATTCTAATGCATAATTCATGAGCTTGATAGACTCGCACCATTGGCGCCACGTGCTAGGTGTTTCTAGAATCCCTATAGAATAAGATTAATTTTAATGCTAATTTATTGCACATGCTGAGGAAGCGTGATTACCTTTTTGAACATTCGGAAATGGCGATAGGCGAATTTATGTATGGCGCAAAGTGGTGGGGGATATTGGGCTCTCGATATTGGGCGGAAATTAGAGTACTTGTCAGAATATAAATTTGTACAATCGGCCTACATGCCGCGCCATGTGCGGCATTTTAGGTGTAAATTTCAAATCATACTACTTTCCTGGCGGAGGCAGAATAAAATAATCGTACTGTCTATGTAATCAGGAAACTACAGAGGCGATAGTGTACATTTAAATTTGTCATTACTACTTCATGTTGATATTCAAACAGTGCTATAAAGTTGTCTACCAAGGAATGTGTTTGTATTGAAAGAAATAATTGTTTTACAACTTGGATGAATTACTTTTATGCAAATCCGAAAATTGCAACCCCGATTGCAACAGATATTTTTCATTTCTTTAAGATTTAGCGGTATTGCCAGATTGTACGTACAGTTGGGCTACATTAATAGCCTCATTATAGTTTTATTGATACATACTGCAGTTACTGTCCGTTTTCCTATACAAAATACACAGTGCTCTCACCATTGACGCGTGACCTCTACAAATGATGTATGTTGGAAGAATGGACACTTGCCTAGTTAACATCACTGTGTGAAAAATAACCAGCCAATATTTAACTTATTCTCCAAACTTCTAGCAAATATATTTCTCTAACATGACCTAAAATTACAGCTAGGTTAGATGTTCAAAAATAGTCGCACTTTTGTAAAATATGAGTGAGGGCAAGGCATAGCTAGCCAACTCCCCGTGTTAATTGAATGGAGATTTGACCGAAAATATTGGTATCGGACCGCTCACTTCTGAAGGATGCCACAAAAACGGTACAAGCTACATTTAAACTATTCTCTGGCATTCATCATGATGAGTTTCTTATATAGTATGCCGAAATTGGGTACTGTAGGTGATTGACAAAGGGTCGCACTTTTGTGTTTTAGGAAGGATATGTAAACGACAGATAACACCAAAAATATGAAGAAATTATTTCCAAACCGTGTTAAGTCAACAATCATTATGTTGCTCATTTTCAAGAATGCTGGTTAACAAAAAGCAGGCCATTGTCTCATTTCGTGAACAAAGGTCCACTACCATTGTTTCCTTGCGTTTCCTTTATAATCGGTTACCCAACTGAAGCTGTATTATGGCAGCTCATTGCTATATCGCACATATAAAACAGACACATGTGCACAGCCAGAGAAGATCCGATTTAATCAGTTGAGCTGTTTCAATGAGTGTTATCTTGGTTTAATAGCTTTTAATGGGGTTTAAGTCCTGCAAAGGTCGAGGTGAATTCTACTGTAGACATGACTGCATCATGACTGGCAAAATACTTGCCTGTATGTGCTTGTTGTTCTGCTATAGCGTATAGAATCTGTTAATGATACTATAACTACACAGTCAATTAATTTATGTCAACATGTCCTTTTCACGAGGCTGTGTTTATATAACTGAATTCATTTATACAAACACAACCTTGTCTAAGAGAGTACTTAAGGGATCTGGAATGAGCGTTTCGATAGTATTTTTTGTGGGACATGAGAGCACATCAGACATATCGAATTGCATTCCTAATACGAAGAATGTCTTTCTGATATCAAATAATTTTCATTTTTTGAAAATCACGATGTAATACAAATTTTATGACAAATTATTAAAATTTGATATTTTTCATATTATTGATATATAACAGTCCTGGAAGTAAATTTTAAAAATCTAATGACATATTCTTAAAGTGTATGTAGCTGGGAGGAAAAGCCGATCAATTGAAAAATTTTGACCTATCATATTGAAGATATGGACTTTTTTCCCAAAATGACCTAATTTATTGTGTTTTGGGAAAAAGATCCATATCTTCAATACGAAAGGTCAAAATTTTCAATTGATCGTTGGCTTTTCTTCCCACCTACATACACTTTAAGTACATATCATTAGATTTATAAAATTTACTTCGAGTACTGTAATATCAAAAATATCAATTTTTAATCATTTGCCATCAAAATGTGTATTATATTGCGAATTTAAAAAAATCAAAATTATTTGATATCAGAAGGCCATTCTTCGTATTCAGAATGCAATTCGATATGCCTGATATGCTCTCATGTCCCACAAAAAATACTGTCCAAACGTCCATACCCCATCCCTTAAATGAAAGAGCACACTTATATTGTCCATATACGAGATTCATTTCAATGAGCAATGGCCAAATCTCTTTGAATCGCAAATCTCGTGCGAATTCGCCTAGTCAGTTGTCAATTCAATGAACAATGAGTTTTCTAAAGAGCGCTTAAAAATTGATATCAAATCGGGACCAATGTTAAGGCATTTTAAGATTTTTTAATCATTTCTTGCATAAAAGCGAACGTCGAACCTCTAGAGCGACCGACACATCCCGGATCCGAATAGGCCTACCGTATATATGTTTTATCTCGATGCGTAGGCCTTATTTATGGTGCCCTTCTCCCCACGGGGGGGTGTCCTGGGGTCGGCCTCCACGTTTCTTCGAGCACTGTTATATCTGTTAGATGTACTGTTGGAAAACACCGAAAACTATGTACCAATGCTGCCTTACATTGAAAAAAAAACCCACCTCCCTCCCATTAATTCAAAATCCTCCGGACGAGAACAAAGATTAATTTTATGTGGCCTTTAATCACAGCAGGGTATGTGTGCACAGCTACATTATTTTTTGTACATAGATGTTTCGGATCATCGTGTATCTAAAGCTTGGAACATATAATAGTGGTCACTTTAATCTGAGGTTCAGGGGAGTGCTCAATATTCAAGGCCAAAAAATCTACAAAAATGTGGTCAGGTCTACCATGATATGAACATGAAAGGTGCAGGGAAGGTTTACAGTCTATGAGGGAAGTGAGTGCAGTAGCGGATATTTAGGGAGTGTTCATTAATACTTTGGTAGGGGGGTTGGTTTTCCTCAAATTTTTCACAAGAAAACTTTTTGACCCCCCCCTTGCATGGACCGCTAATAAACTTTTTGCCCCCCTCTTTTGACAGACAAAACTTTGTTTACCCCCACCCCTTTATTAATATCGTATAACAAACATTATTTTTTTCATTTTATAAATGAAAGGATTTAAAAGGGCATTTCGTGATCCACAGCCTCATCACCCCACTTTTTTTTTCAAAAAAGTTGAGAGATTTTATACCACTAGAAACCTCTGGCTACATAATGTTTTATGTACCCAAAATTTCTTACAGATTAATTCGTTTAGCAAAAATATCGTCACATTTGAATTTCATTCTGGTATAACAGATAGAACGAAATTATACAACAGTGGGCTATGGAGCAGTGTAACTAAATCATGCATGCATAACTCGCAAACGCAAACTCGGAATCAACTCAAATTTTTGGAATAAGCTTTTTCGTGGAGATCTACTGAAAAATGTCATAAAAAGAGGATGCCAGGATCACGAAATCCTCCTTTGAGGTTCATAAGCACAGTAGCATAATTTGCATTATATCCGTGGCTTATGATCCAGATAGTACAAATGCACGCGAACCGCGCAAAACATTTGGTCAAAATCACACATACACAGGCATGGGGTATCAGTTTTGGCCCCCTAAGACCGTGTCACCTGGGCCTGGGGCCACTCTGCCCTATAGTAAATCTGCCCATGGGCCTATGTAGGCCCCATGTCACATGGGGGAACATGGGAAATCACATTAAAACAGCAAACTATTTTAACATGTCGGAACATTTTGACAAAATTAGTAAAATTTTCTAAAGTATTGGTAAAAAGTCGTACAAATTATAAAATTCAGTAAAATCGCATAAAATTATTGGCAAAAAAAACTAAAATCACATGAAAAATATAAAATCACATGAAAAATATAAAATCACATGAAAAAATATAAAATCACATGAAAAAATATAAAATCACATGAAAAAATATAAAATCACAAGAAAAAATATGTAGTTGCAGGAAATTATGTGAAATAACAGTAAAAATCATTACATTATGAAAATTGTTTGTAAAATAATTATTGTAAAAATTAGCCAAAATTTCAAAATCACTGAAAAATATATAAAATCGCATGAAATAATGTAAAATCGCATTGAATAATGTAAAATCGCAAGAAAGAATCCCTAGTGATACTCAACATTGATTGGTGGAGAAGGGGGAAGGCTGCAGTAGTAGGAAATGATTCAGACTTAAGGGCTGGGGTATGAACGTTTGGACAGTATTTATTGTGGGACATTAGAGCACATCAGACATATCGAATTGCATTCTGAATACGAAGAATGTCCTTCTGATATCAGATAATTTTGATTTTTTGAAATTTTGACCTTTCGTATTGAAGATATGGATTTCTTCCCCAAAACACCAAAAAAATAGGTCTTTTTTGGGGGGGGGGGAAATCCATAGGCCTATCTTCAATATGAATGGTCCAAATATTATTTTCAATTGATCGTCGGCTTTTCCTCCCAGTTACATACGCTTTAAGAATATATCATTAGATTTGTAAAATTTACTTCGAGGACTGTTATATATCAAAAATGTGAAAAATATCAAATTTTAATAATTTATCATAAAATTTGTATTATATCGTGAATTTCAAAAAATGAAAATTATTTGATATCAGAAAGATATTCTTCGTATTCAGAATGCGATTCGATATGTCTGATGTGCTCTCATGTCCCACAAAAAATACTGTCGAAACGCTCAAAACGCTCATTCCAGATCCCTTAATACACCAAAGAAAGCTAAAATTCAGTTAACCTATGTCAAGTATAATCATAATTATGGGCAATTCCAGAAATTAATGGCACCCCCTTAAAGAAGACATGTGATTTTTTCGGGAATTCCCAGACCAAAATGTTATCCAAAAAAATTGTGAATTCCCAATTTAAAAAAAAAAAAAATATGCTTAAAAAATTGGGAATTCCCAGTGACCCTTAAAAGAAGACAGTCAAATTTTCACCAAAGTTTTGGGAATTCCCAGACCAAGTTTGTATCCAATTACTCGAATTACATTAGCACAGGGGGGGTGCCGCTGAACTCCGATATCTATACCCATGTTTGGGGATTGTTTTACCTGAAAACGGCTGATTTGACCATTTTGACCATTTTTTCCATATCGAAAGGTTTGGCTACAAAACCATTCGCCTATAAACGAATATATCGTTTCAATCTCGATACACCTGAATACACAAATTTGTCCAAGCGGCGGCAAATTAGCCTTGTCTATACACAGTCTGTGTTACACTACACGATTGAGTACATGGCATCATAAGAGCTGTGTGAGCTTCTAGCTGGTGGAAAATACGGCATCTATGATTGGTTTTTGTCAAAACACCGAATGTTCCCTTCATCCAAGCAGAAAAGTTTTTATATCGAACGAAAGCTAACACTTCCCGTTAAAAAACACTTTTTTTTAATTACGTCAACAGATGACACAATTCAATGCGAATGTGGGGAGGGTTGCAGTAGTAGGAAATGATTCAGACCAAAGAAAGCTAAAATTCAGTTCGCCTATGTCAAGTATAATCATATGGGCAATTCCAGAAATTAATGGCACCCCCTTAAAGAAGACATGGGATTTTTTCGGGAATTCCCAGACCAAAATTTTATCCAAAAAATTGTGATTTCCCAAAAAAAAAAAAAAAAAATATGCTTAAAAAATTGGGAATTCCCAGTGACCCTTAAAAGAAGACAGTCAAATTTTCACCAAAGTTTTTGGGAATTCCCAGACCAAGTTTGTATCCACAAGAATTGTGAATTCCCATTAAAAAAAATGCTTTAAAAGATTGGGAATTCCCATTGTCCCTAAAGAAGACCGGCAAATTTTCTCCCAAATTTTTGTTAATTCCTAATAAAAAAGGGACGTTTTCTTGGAAATGTCTTCTTCTTCTTTCTTCTACTTTGTGTTACGGCTCAACACTCCATGGAGAAAGGCGAGTTGGAAATTTTGCGTGCGCTAGTGCTTTGATGCGTTCTACATATCTAAAAGTTGCTCAATGCTGCGCAAAGTTGCCCAAAGTTTTGTAAACTGTTCATGAAATTACGGCAAGTTGCATAAACTTATTACAAAGTTGCATAAAATTGTGTTAAGTTGTTCAAATCTTTCACAAAGTTAATAGGCATGTGACTGACCCGGGGTGCGGGGGACTTCAATATGAAATGGATATAGGTGTATGGTTGGCACTTTCGCAGTAAGGGACATTCAGTGAGAGCAAAATGTAAAAAATATGCATGGGGTCATTGGGTACGAGTGAGAGCTTGATTTTTGGCATTCAGTGAGAGCAAATGTAAAAAATATGGGGTCATTGGGTGAGAACATGACTTTTGTTTTTAACCTTTGGGTGAGAGCCGAAACAGCACCACAGAAACCTCGAACATCAAATTTAGTTAAGTGGCTTCAAATTTCTTGTTTTTTCAAAATAAAAAAAAATCAGTGATAAATGAACGTTGCTGTTCAAATTGACAAATAAGGGTCTTTGGGTGACAGATCAAATGGAAAAATGGAGTCTTCGGGTGACAGAGCATGTGTTCATAACAAATATGAAATGGATATAGGTGTAGGGCTGGCACTTAAGGGGCATTCGGTGAGAGCAAAATATGAAAAACATGGGGTCATTGGGTGAGAGAATGTTTTTCGGCATTCGGTGAGAGCAAAATATACAAAATATGGGGTCAATGGACCATTGGGATCTAAATTAGGGAGGCATGGGTGAGAATATGACCTGTTTTGGGTGGGAGCCAAAAGAAACTTCGAAAATTGAATTTTTAGTTCTAAAATGGCTTCAAATGGCTTGTTATTTCCAAAGAAGTAACAAAATCAGTGATGACTCGTTGCTGTTCAAATGGAAATAAAAGGGTCTTTTGGTGACAGATCGAAAGGAAAAATATGGGGTCTTTGGGTGAGAGACCATATACCCAAAAAACTATGGGGGCACTCAACTTTATAAGTGATGGGTATGTGCCTACCGGCGTCGCGAAGTAGGGGCATATCGGGTGCAAAAACGTTGTTTTAAAAAAGGGGGTCATTGGGTACAAACAAAATGAAAAAGGGGGTCACTGGGTATACTATTTTGAAAATGGGGGTCATTGGGTATAAGATTTCAAAAAAGGGGTCATCGGGTAGAAAATTTTGAAAAATTGGAGCACATTTTTATTTCTTGTTCCAAATTTGTCAAATTCCCAATACAATGTACATATTAGCTGAAATAATTAAGAGAATTTGAAAGTTTCCGTATTTGCATTTTGATGATACCATTCTAGAAAAAAGGGTCATTGGGTAGCCGCATCTAAAAAGGGGGGTCATCGGGTATAGTCGACTTCAAAGGAGGGTGCCTATTGACAGGCACATTGCCACATACCGTCATTTTGAGTGCCCCAGGGTCTTTGTGTGACAGCGACGCTGAAAAAGGGTTCTGATGTTAAGAGCCATAAATATCCAAAGTTGAGTGCCCCCCCCACCCCGGGCCTTTCATTTTGGGCTATAGAAAACACACCCTGGATTTCTTGCCGGAATTTGGGTGTTTCAATTATCAATATAGACATATCCAAAATTATATGGGTGACATGTATTCAGCCCTCGGCCAAAGTATTAAAAAACCTCTTTTTGGAAGACACCCGGGGAAGACACAGCCGGAATTTATACAATGATTTTATTATTTATCTTTTTGGTGCTTCTAGGCACATCAAATGGACACCCGGAATTAATGCACACAAAACCCCTATGGAAGACAATAGGCCTAGCCAGAAATTGATACAATTTAGGCCTGCTCGCTGGAATTTCTCACTCAGGGTTGAAACATGGTTGAAATGGGCGAATTACTATATGGCCTTTTATTATAGCAGCTGACAAAATGAGATACTATAAGTACCCAGTCATAATTAATAAAAAATTAGTTAATTAGTATTAATTAATTAATTAATTAATTAATTAATTAATTAATTAATTAATTAATTAAAATAAACACAATACATATTTTTTCCCTTTTTCATCAAACTTTTAATTATTTTTAATTAAATTATGATGTACTATAAGGCCCTTCACAATTGATTCAGAGTTTACTGTTCAATATTTTAAAAATAGGACGAGGTGGCTTTTAATTATTAATTATTAATTGTCTATTATTTTCTTAGTATTAGTTATCACAACCAATAATCAACCCGTTTTGACTGGAGCTGGCATTTAATTATTTTTACATATAGTATAAGGTGCAGTTATGCTGTTTGTTTATTCATCATTATTGTTGATATGATTCATGTTAGAAAGTAGCAAGTAAAAGTCATTAAAAGCAATAATATTTAAACACAGATTATAATCTGTGATTTAAATAATGCAAAATATACTAGGCATAAATAAAATAATCAAATATTTAGCAATTTTCAATTTTGGACGCGGCGCGGGCGGTTAACAGTAAACTAAGAATTGATTGAGAAGAGCCTATTAAGTGTTGGGCAGTTGTAAATTTAGTAACGTATCGAAACGTATGGAAATGGATGGAAAAGGATGGAAATGGATGGAAATGGATGGGAAAAGGATAGGAACGGATCGAAAAGGATGAAAATGGGTCGGAATGAATCAAAATATGACTCAAATATCTCGAAATGAGTACAATAAGAGCTAAAATTCGTCAAAATGTGTTTCACCCGTCGGTCAAATGCTCAAATCACAGGACAAGCCGCCACAGCAGCATGAAACCACAGATACTAGTACTATAGTATTATAATACTAGTATTCCAATATCTGTGATGAAACATTGGCAGATCTCAATAGGTCAAGGCCATAATGTAATATTACTAAATACAAATTTTCAACATAATTTGTGTAATTAAATGTTCATGCATCATACATAGTACATACACCAGTCCAGTTGTAAACTTTTCAAGATAATTATTGAAATATAAATCTTTGAAAATCCTTTTTTGAAGTAGTTCATCAGCTATTATAAAGTACTATAAATAGAAAGTAACAATCCTGGAGAAGAACTGCATCATAAAAAAGTTTGGCGAAAATTGTCTTTATAAAATTGTGTATTTTTCCACAATTCATTCACCAAATTGGTCTATAGACATGATATCTAAATACAATGTAATATCAAATCAAATTTTAGAATTTTATGCTCAGATTAAATTTAAACACATTTTAAGGTCTATTTGATAGGGGAATTGGAAACTCATACCAGCGATATCCTCCTACATGCAGGAATAGGCCTATAAATCAAAAGTTAAAGCCATAATGTACGATCTTTTAAATTGAGTTTGGTCAATTTTTTTCAAACCTGATTTTTGGCATATTAATTTTGGTAATTTTGTCAAGTCATATGTCCCAACTTACACCTATAAATTGGGATCATGAAGTTTTTATTTAATGCTAATAAATAATGTCATTGAGAGAAAAATAAGGTACTATTTATTTCATTAATTAAGCATTAATCTAAAATTAAAGAAGAATGTAATGCATGTCAAGTCATATGTCCCAACTTACACCTAATTGGGATCATGGAGTTTTTATTTAATGCTAATAAATAATCATGTCATTGAGAAAAATAAAGTACAGCTATTTATTTAATTAATTAATATCTTTTAATATTAATTTAAAATTAAAGAAGAATTGTGCTTTCTTTCTTTCCTTCTTGCGTTTATTGATTAATTAAAAGAAAATCGAGGCCTAATTGTTCATTCTTCCTTCCATTACCATGATTACTAGTATTTGAATTTTATTTGCATGAAAAGAAAAAGCAAGAAAGAAAGAAATGCAAAAATAGGAAAGACAGGAAAACAAATGATGACACAGGATAAGAAAACACATTTTGATGAATTTTAGCTCTTATTGTACTCATTTCGAGATGTTCGAGTCATATTTTGATTCATTCCGACCCATTTTCATCCTTTTCGATCTGTTCCTATCCTTTTCCCATCCTTTTCCATCCATTTCCATACGTTTCGATACGTTACTAAATTTACAAATACCCAATAAGTGTTAATAGACAATAGTTGTTGAGATGACTTTGTGACTTCAATCACTATTTGAAAAAGTCTGTGCTTTAAATATGTATATAGCATATTATAGGCACTGCACTGAGTATTGGTATAAAGCAATATCACATAATAACGGCCTTGACCCAGCTATGCAAGACATTGCAAGTGGTCTGATGCCTGCATGCCCTTCAGTTTCATTCAAAGTTTTCTTATGCATTGGAGTTTTTCTGACAGTCCACAGTTCTGACTTGAAGTTTTATATCTACTATGAAAATTTAACTTTTGTTCAAATCATTATTGTACATTTTATGGAGAGGGTATATTCAAGCATGGCACTGGTCGAATCCCTGGATTGACAAACCAGGTGGACACATTGAAGATTTGGGCTGGATATGTAGGCCTATAGCTCCTAATTTTAAATTGAGTTCTTCTTTAGTAAAACTAAAAGTTCAATCCAAGACTCAAATGTAAACCAATTGTTGAAATAATATATGGTGAAATATTTGTGTACTTTTTTTTATCAAAGTGATAAAAAAAGTCATCATTTATTTCAGTCAAATTTATTCAGCCCTCGGCCAAAGTATTAACAAACCTCTTTTTGGAAGACACCCGGGGAAGACACAGCCGGAATTTATACAATGATTTTATTATTTATCTTTTTGGTGCTTCTAGGCACATCAAATGGACACCCGGAATTAATGCACACAAAACCCCCTATGGAAGACAATAGGCCTAGCCAGAAATTGATACAATTTAGGCCTGCTCGCTGGAATTTCTCACTCAGGGTTGAAACATGGTTGAAATGGGCGAATTACTATATGGCCTTTTATTATAGCAGCTGACAAAATGAGATACTATAAGTACCCAGTCATAATTAATAAAAAAATAGTTAATTAGTATTAATTAATTAATTAATTAATTAATTAATTAATTAATTAATTAATTAAAATAAACACAAAACATATTTTTTCCCTTTTTCATCAAACTTTTAATTATTTTTAATTAAATTATGATGTACTATAAGGCCCTTCACAATTGATTCCGAGTTTACTGTTCAATATTTTAAAAATAGGACGAGGTGGCTTTTAATTATTAATTATTAATTGTCTATTATTTTCTTAGTATTAGTTATCACAACCAATTATCAACCTGTTTTGACTGGAGCTGGCATTTAATTATTTTTACATATAGTATAAGGTGCAGTTATGCTGTTTGTTTATTCATCATTATTGTTGATATGATTCATGTTAGAAAGTAGCAAGTAAAAGTCATTAAAAGCAATAATATTTAAACACAGATTATAATCTGTGATTTAAATAATGCAAAATATACTAGGCATAAATAAAATAATCAAATATTTAGCAATTTTCAATTTTGGACGCGGCGCGGGCGGTTAACAGTAAACTAAGAATTGATTGAGAAGAGCCTATTAAGTGTTGGGCAGTTGTAAATTTAGTAACGTATCGAAACGTATGGAAATGGATGGAAAAGGATGGAAATGGATGGAAATGGATGGGAAAAGGATAGGAACGGATCGAAAAGGATGAAAATGGGTCGGAATGAATCAAAATATGACTCAAATATCTCGAAATGAGTACAATAAGAGCTAAAATTCGTCAAAATGTGTTTCACCGTCGGTCAAATGCTCAAATCACAGGACAAGCCGCCACAGCAGCATGAAACCACAGATACTAGTACTATAGTATTATAATACTAGTATTCCAATATCTGTGATGAAACATTGGCAGATCTCAATAGGTCAAGGCCATAATGTAATATTACTAAATACAAATTTTCAACATAATTTGTGTAATTAAATGTTCATGCATCATACATAGTACATACACCAGTCCAGTTGTAAACTTTTCAAGATAATTATTGAAATATAAATCTTTGAAAATCCTTTTTTTGAAGTAGTTCATCAGCTATTATAAAGTACTATAAATAGAAAGTAACAATCCTGGAGAAGAACTGCATCATAAAAAAGTTTATGAAAATTGTCTTTATAAAAATTGTATTTTTCCACAATTCATTCACCAAATTGGTCTATAGACATGATATCTAAATACAATGTAATATCAAATCAAATTTTAGAATTTTATGCTCAGATTAAATTTAAACACATTTTAAGGTCTATTTGATAGGGGAATTGGAAACTCATACCAGCGATATCCTCCTACATGCAGGAATAGGCCTATAAATCAAAAGTTAAAGCCATAATGTACGATCTTTTAAATTGAGTTTGGTCAATTTTTTCAAACCTGATTTTTGGCATATTAATTTTGGTAATTCTTGTCAAGTCATATGTCCCAACTTACACCTATAAATTGGGATCATGAAGTTTTTATTTAATGCTAATAAATAATGTCATTGAGAAAAATAAGGTACTATTTATTTCATTAATTAAGCATTAATCTAAAATTAAAGAAGAATGTAATGCATGTCAAGTCATATGTCCCAACTTACACCTAATTGGGATCATGGAGTTTTATTTAATGCTAATAAATAATCATGTCATTGAGAAAAAATAAAGTACAGCTATTTATTTAATTAATTAATATCTTTTAATATTAATTTAAAATTAAAGAAGAATTGTGCTTTCTTTCTTTCCTTCTTGCGTTTATTGATTAATTAAAAGAAAATCGAGGCCTAATTGTTCATTCTTCCTTCCATTACCATGATTACTAGTATTTGAATTTTATTTGCATGAAAAGAAAAAGCAAGAAAGAAAGAAATGCAAAAATAGGAAAGACAGGAAAACAAATGATGACACAGGATAAGAAAACACATTTTGATGAATTTTAGCTCTTATTGTACTCATTTCGAGATGTTCGAGTCATATTTTGATTCATTCCGACCCATTTTCATCCTTTTCGATCTGTTCCTATCCTTTTCCCATCCTTTTCCATCCATTTCCATACGTTTCGATACGTTACTAAATTTACAAATACCCAATAAGTGTTAATAGACAATAGTTGTTGAGATGACTTTGTGACTTCAATCACTATTTGAAAAAGATCTGTGCTTTAAATATGTATATAGCATATTATAGGCACTGCACTGAGTATTGGTATAAAGCAATATCACATAATAACGGCCTTGACCCAGCTATGCAAGACATTGCAAGTGGTCTGATGCCTGCATGCCCTTCAGTTTCATTCAAAGTTTTCTTATGCATTGGAGTTTTTCTGACAGTCCACAGTTCTGACTTGAAGTTTTATATCTACTATGAAAATTTAACTTTTGTTCAAATCATTATTGTACATTTTTATGGAGATGGTAAATTCAAGCATGTCACCGGTCGAATCCCTGGATTGACAAACCAGGTGGACACATTGAAGATTTGGGCTGGATATGTAGGCCTATAGCTCCTAATTTTAAATTGAGTTCTTCTTTAGTAAAACTAAAAGTTCAATCCAAGACTCAAATGTAAACCAATTGTTGAAATAATATATGGTGAAATATTTGTGTACTTTTTTTTTATCAAAGAGATAAAAAAAAGTCATCATTTATTTCCAGTCAAATTTAATTCAATAAAATTAGAGATAGACGGGTAGACTATGCCATAGTTGATTTTTGATAAATAAAAGCATGTTATTAATCATGATGGAAAGCATTTAGTTGAACTCGAAATTATACTGATATTTATTACATCAAAATACTAGTATAAAATTGTGAAGAGAAATTTTATATAATTATATTAGTGACAGTAAAAGTAAAGTGTACGTAGGCTTATATTATTGAATGCAACATATCATAATGTCATAATTATAATTGGCACTTCAATACTGAACAATTCTGATTTTAGAATCTACCAATTTATTAATCGCAAAAGTCCCGAGTGAGAAGCTAACAAACAGAGGGGGTACGGTGACTGAAAAGATCAGTTGTGAAAATCTATCAATTGTGCACAATGGGCAAGTGGACTACAGAGTAGTCTAATACCATGAATACTACGGGACACACCGACACCGCCTGGCTAATAATTATTTGGTGCAGAAGGGACACTAAAATGAATACACGGGATCGCCGGGGGGTTCTTCGAAAAATTTTGTACGGGGTGTGCCACGCAGACTTTCGGATGCTGACTTTCTCTATACCTACTTTTTGCTGTTTTTGCTACCCATCAGTATACCAATTTTCAAGAAAAGCACCCAAAAAGCACCAAAATTTGCCATAATTGGGCGCTTTAATGGCATTTTTGTTCAAATGCGCCCAATTGGGCGCATTGGTATCCACTGAAAACCCACCCATCGATATACCAAAATCGCTGAAAAGGTACCCCAAAACCGTGGCACATCCCCGTATACCTTCAACCAGGAAGAACCCCCCCCCCCCCGGGCGGGATCGATACACGTGAATTGCTATGCACGATTTTGATATCAGACGAAAATCTTCTGATACCGGGTTAGAAAATGATGAATATCTCCCGCACAGTGTCTTCGACCCTATATCTTCATGGCAGGAATCGCCATGGTAGGTTAAATCCACAGCCACGATTAGCCATTTGGTTCAAACCTTTAAAGCTCTTTTAAACTAATAATTAGTCGAGGACATAACTAAGGCTACTCACAATAGCCGGGTAATCGATCTTGGTTGTGCGTGATTAAGCTTGTATACCCCATTGAGGTCAATGGTCATCGACTTTTATACTGCCTACAGTGAGTGCAGCTGTACTATACGCTGCACGCTGTAGTCCATAACAGGACCAACGCAATATAAAATGGTCAAATTTTGAGTTCAAAGCGCACGGCCAATTTTCAAAGCGCATTCTAGCGACTATCATATCTGTTCAACACGTATTTCCAAGTTTATGAGACCAAATCTGGTTTCTTGAGAAAAAAATCATGACGGGAGATATTCATCATTTTCTAACCCGGTATCAGAAGATTTTCGTCTGATATCAAAATCGTGCATATCAATTCACGTGTATCGATCCCGTGTATTCATTTTAGTGTCCCTTCTGCACCAAATAATTATTGAGGCGGTGTCGGTGTGTCCCGTCATGATTTTTTTCTCAAGAAACCAGATTTGGTCTCATAAACTTGGAAGTACGTGTTGAACAGATATGATAGTCGCTAGAATGCGCTTTGAAAATTGGCCGTGCGCTTTGAACTCAAAATTTGACCATTTTATATTGCGTTGGTCCTGTTATGGACTACAGCGTGCAGCGTGTAGTACAGCTGCACTCACTCATCTCTTTCTTCCATGACTCACTGTAGGCAGTATAAAAGTCGATGACCATTGACCTCAATGGGGTATACAAGCTTAATCACGCACAACCAAGATCGATTACCCGGCTATTGTGAGTAGCCTTAGTTATGTCCCTCGACTAATTATTAGTTTAAAAGAGCTTTAAAGGTTTGAACCAAATGGCTAATCGTGGCTGTGGATTTAACCTACCATGGCGATTCCTGCCATGAAGATATAGGGTCGAAGACACTGTGCGGGAGGCTGTCTCGGCTTCGTATCGCTATATAGTTTTTAACCTCAGCTTACATACAAATCATTAGGCCCTTCACAATTGATTCTGAGTTTACTGTTCAAGATTGTAAAAATAGAACCAGATGACTTTTAATTATTAATTATCTATTATTTTCTTTATTTAGTTTTAGTTATCACAACCAATTATTAACCCATTTTGACTGGAGCCGGCATTTAATTATTTTATTACTATACCGTATATGCTTACTTTTACACATAGTATAAGGTGTAGTTATGCTGTTTGTTTATTCATCATTATTGTTGATATGATTCATGTCAGAAAGTAGCAAGTAAAAGTCATTAAAAGCTCTTTTAAAGGAGAAAATGCAAAATATAAATAAAATAATTAAATATTTTGCAATTTCCAATTTTGGATGCGGGCGGTTAACAGTAAAAATAGGCATACATAAAAAAATGCACTTTTGGTGAAATAACTGCATAATTATGATAAAACAGATTAAATTAAGTCTGAGTCTGGGAAAATTTCTTGAAATCATTCTGTGTTTTGATAATTATGTGAAAGCTACATGTATATGATGTAAAAAACGGTTGCAGGATACATTTTGCGATTTTGCAACCAATTTTATCAAAATGAGCTCCAGTCTTTTGCAAACGACAGCTCAAAGATGTGGTATTTAACACGTTTAAATTATGCAAACATTGAATGACTGTTTCAAACACATTTTAATAAGATATGATTGCATTTGTCTGGCTTACTTTTTGGCCTACTCTAAACCATTATAGGCCTAGATGTTTCAGGTGATAACAGATGTCAATACACATTACAAAAAGAAAAACAACACCTATCTCTTTTCCAACGGTTTAAAAAAAATTATTTCAAAGGTTAATTTCTCGAAGTTGAAAAGTTCGCTTCAGTGTTCTTGCAAATTCTGAAAGAACATCTTGGTTTTGGTCCCGGGTTTTGGTGACACTGTGAAACAGAATTTAAATAAAAATGTGATGCCAGTTTTAAATTTTAAAGTCAAAGATAATAAGAGTCAAAATTAGGTTCGTCCACTACACGTAAGCCTGCGGGATGTCATCGGGTGCTTTTTCATCAAATTTTGTATGAATCAAAATTGGTTCTCATAAACCAGGGTTGCTGATTGTTTTACTCTTTTAAAAAAAATTTGCTGATTGTTTTACTCTTAAAATAAAAAAAAAAAATAAGATTTATTTTAAAACCTTAAAATGATAACCCCATACAACTACTAAAGGCAACCAAACTAGCTCACACAATGCCTACGAGTTGGCAATTCCATTTATGAAATAAAAGTGTCACTCAAATGCAGTATTGAAGTATTGTTGAAATAAAATCTTGAATAAATCAGGTGAAAATTAGAGGCAAATCAAGGCGATTTTCATTTAATAAATTCTCACTGGTAAAAGACCTACACTGAATAACTTAAACTAGTCAGGCAGTTGCTTGACTAACTTAAAGCTAGTCAAGCAGGTTAGTCCAGCCCTCCTGACCAACCTAACGTTAGTCAAGTCTGTATTCAAGCCAGTCCAGCTTGCTGGACTAACTTGAATTTTGATAAGCTAGTCAAGCCTGCTTGACTAACGTGTAATGCGGTGCTTGACTAACTTACAATATCGATGGCTTGACTAACTTGAAGATGCAAACCGGCTTGACTAGCTTTAGGTTAGTCAAGCCGGCTTGACTAGCTTTAGGTTAGTCAAGCCAGCTTGACTAACCTTAGGTTGGTCAATCCAATGACTTTCGTAACATTCATTTCGCAATACTAAATTGCGCAACTGCTTTGAACATGCATGTTCAACACATAGGAAATTGCTTTGAAATGACTGCCCCAGTTAGGCCTATAGTTAAAAATATTGTCGGAATGAAAAGTTTAGGATTGACAACCTGGCACTAGCATTATTGTTTAACAACATTATACTGTTTATATTTGTAAGAGCTTTCTGATGGTTTTTAATGTAATTTAGGGATATTTTGGATAACAAGCGATTGCAGAGTTTAAAATAAGGTAAGCATACTAAACATGATAAGTACTGATATAATAAGTTTCACGAGTAGTAAGTGCCTCCCTGGTCTAGTGGCGAGTGTAGAGGGTTTGTATTCTCCAGGTCCGAGTTCATTTCCCAAAGAAGGTAAGTGGTCATAGATTTGTTGTAATCATGATAACCAGGTAAGAGGATTTTCTTCAAGAAATATATCAGTTTCAAAACGCAAAATTATGAGAATAAATCCCACCAGACAAGATAAAATTCCACATTTGTCTCTTTTGTTTTTCCTTTTTTTTATCAGTAACGTGGTTTGCAGTACGCTAGTCAAGCAAGCTAGTCAAGCAGCTGCCTGACTAGCTTAGGACTGCTTGACCAACGTTAGGTTTATCAAAATGGGCACCATCTGGACTAACGTAAAGTTAGTCATAAACTAGTCGAGCGACTAACGTAAGGCTAGTCAAGCAGGCTTGACTAACGTCCAAGCTACATGTAGTCAGGCAGGTTAGTCAAGCCTGCTCGACTAACGTCGAGCAAGTAACTTAATAAGTTAGTCAAGCACGTTAGTCATCAAGCAGGCTTGACTAGCCTTACGTTAGTCAAGATGGGCACCATCTGGACTAACTTTACGTTAGTCAAGCTGACCAATATAAGTTTTCAGTATACAAAGGGTTTTTAAGTTATATAAAATCGTAAAGAACATGAAAAATTGGCCAATACAGATGAATATTTAACCAAAACAACATTGAATTGTCCATTATTAATCAAATTAAAAAAAATGATTTAAATCACTGATTTATCATTTTGCCAGAATCAAGTTAACATGAGTGTGAATATTGTGCACAAATTTAGGATAATCAATTTAATTTATCACAAACTACTAAAGTTAGAAGAATCGTTTCCAGTTCCCTGCAGGTTCTCGCTGAAACGGTATAGCGCTTTTTCATTTAGGGGTGTGTTAGGCCAATATGCATGTATAAATCATTTTCTTTTCTTTTTAATTGGTAGGCCTACTATTAATAGAAGCAAATTTGATTTTGATGCACATTTTAATCCATATCATTTTAGATGTTGATTAGAACGATGTTTTTGTGGCAGTTTGTAAATGGGTTATTTATTTCAAATATCATGTTGGACTGACATTACACATGTTACAAACGACTAACAAAAAATTACTTGCCTTTTTGTACTGGCTACTGCTGTAAATCATATGAGAGTTTATGTTTATTAACACACTACAATCGAGAGAGATTGTGCTGAGGGAACACTCTGTGAAAAGATTGAAAATTTCACTCTAAAAGATTGAAATTTCACTCTTTGCAGAGTGAAAATTTTACTTGTATGGAGGAAAATATGTGGTGATTTTCACTCTTGGTAGATTGAAATGTCAATCTTTTTGATTGACCCGAAGAGTCACTCCGAGGAGGATTGACTTTTTCACTCTTTGGAATTAAGAGAGTTCCTTCACCAGAACCTTTTAAGGTTAGCAACTATTTTAAACTGTTGCGATTTGGTAGTTCACAGCATTTTGCGAATGGTAGCAAGCTTTGGCAAAAATTGCATTGATCATTAAATTTTCATAGCGAGTGTGTAGAAGAATTCAAATATCACAAATATAATGTTGTAGGTCCTGTGGTTCTTGAGTTATGTTGTTAAGAGGGCTGAAACAACAACACTTTTGTATAACCATGATAACGTACATAACTCATTAACAACAATAAATCAAGCGAGTTTTCAAAGTATATGATTTGTAGAATCAACTATTGCAAAACATCTAACTTAGGTGTTATTTTTCAATGATATATTGATTAAGATAATGAAAATAATAATAATAATAATAATAATACACCATCCCAGAGCCCTCGGACCGAGGCTTATGACAATGTTGGAGCATTTAATATAGTACCTGCCAAAGATACTTGATCTATCTTTCTTATTTTAATTAGAGGGGTCGATTGCATTAATTGATCATTTCGAAAGTTTCACTTAAGGGAACTGGAATGAGCGTTTTGAGCGTTTCGACAGCATTTTTGTGGGACATGAGAGCACATCAGACCTATCGAATTGCATTCTGAATACGAATATTGTCTTTCTGATATCAAATAATTTTCATTTTATGAAATTCACGATATAATACAAAACGCTCATTCCTACTGATCAGCGTATACACCCAGCGTATACATGGTATACCCCCAGTTGTGGTGGATTCACTATTATCATTCAGTAGACTTTGTTATATAACCAAATAATATAATTCCCTTTCGTTTAAGGGATCTGGAATGAGCGTTTTGAGCGTTTCGACAGTATTTTTTGTGGGACATCAGACATATCGAATTGCATTCTGAATACCAAGAATGTCTTTCTGATATCAAATAATTTTCATTTTTTGAAATTCACGATATAATACAAATTTTATGACAAATTATTAAAATTTGATATTTTTCACATTTTGTAAATTTTATAAATTTAATGATATAGTCTTAAAATGTATATAGCTGGGAGGAAAAGCCGAAGATCAATTGAAAATGTTGACCTTTCATATTGAAGATATGGATTTTTTTCCCAAAAAGACCTAATTTGTTTTGGTGTTTTGGGGAAAAAAATCCATATCTTCAATACGAAAGGTCAAATTTTTCAATTGATCGTCGGCTTTTCATCCCACCTACATACACTTTAGGTAGAAATCATCAGATTTATAAAGTTTACTTCGAGTACTGTTAAATATCAAAAATATCAATTTTAATGATTTGCCATAAAATGTGTAGGGCCCTATTACATTGCGAATTTTAAAAAAATCAAAATTATTTGATATCAGAAGGCCATTCTTCGTATTCAGAATGCAATTCGATATGTCTGATGTGCTCTAATGTCCCACAATAGATACTGTCCACCTTCCCTTAACATGATTAAGAAAAGATGTTTAAGCTAATAAGCGAGACAGGACGGAATTCGGCACCTTATATTTTGAATCATGAATGGTTTTTGTTAAAACATCTAGCCAAAATGATTTAAAATCAAGTTCGCCTTTGACTAAATTTGGACCAGGGGGTAAATAATATGTTAACTCGGTGGGCAAATGCCCACCCAGTAAATTATTTTGCCCACCCAGTAAATTCAACTTGCCCATTGCCCAAAAGTGCTCACCCATTAAATTATTTTGGCCACAGCAAATTGGGCACCATAACAATTATCATAAAACTAGTACCAACGTGCATATCTTGAAATCAACTTGCATTTTGAAAGTGATGTTGAATAATGAAAGTGATGTATCTTTTCTTAACATTTGCCAATTTATTCATTTACCATGTTTACAACTTCGGAGTAAGAATAATTATCACACAGTACAAAATGGTATATAAGAAGCCAAAAAGTAATATAATTTTGAGCAATTTCAACACAAAACCTCAAAAGATTCTTATCAAATCATGCTTATGAGCCCATAAATTTGAATATTCTTGAATAATAAGGTGTGTTTTTAATAGACATGGAACATTATAATTATTTGAAACTTAGATCCAGATATACCGTACATTGTTCATTTCAAGTCTTTGAGCATGCACAAATAGGTAATAGCATTATGAAAATTTACTGAAATCAATCTAAATTTTAAATGTTGAAAGAATGCATGTTATTTTACATTATCATCTTTTTACACCTTTTGACTGTGATTCTACGTCCGTCTTTATTATTATTTTGTGCAACATTGGGGCCTATGTAATATAAGAATTAAGAATTATAAAATTGAAGCCTGTCCATAAATTCCACGGCAGATTCATTTACCGCAGTGGGTGGAAAATACCGGGTAATAATTATCCGCAAAGATGCAACTTTGGGCACTCCAAAAACCCTAGACTTTGTGAAAATTTAGATAAAAAAAAAAAAAAATAGGCTGAAGATAATTAAAAGTGTGGACATTTTGACTTAAGGGATCCAAAATGAGCGTTTATTGCGTTTCGACAGTATTTTTTGTGGGACATGAGAGCACCTCAGACCTATCGAATTGCATTCTGAATACGAAGCATGTCTTTCTGATATCAAATAATTTTAATTTTTTAAAATCACAATATAATACAAATTTTATGACAAATTAAAAAATTTGATATTTTTCAAATTTTGATATATAACAGTCCTCGAAGTAAATTATATAAATCTAATGATATATTCTTAAAGTGTATGTAGCAGGGAGGAAAAGTTGACGGTCAATTGAACATTTTGACCTTTCATATTAGATATGGATTTTTTTCCCAAAAAGACTTAATTTTTTTTGGTGTTTTGGGAAAAAAAAATCCATATCTTCAATACGAAAGGTCAAAATTTTCAATTATTATTATTATTATTATTATTATTATTATTATTATTATTATTATTATTATTATTATTATTACACAATACTTATAGGGCGCTCTACGGAGCACACATCGCCTTACAAAAGCGACAAAAACACAGAAAATCTAAATATCTCTTCCACCGCTAAATGAACAAATCTGATTTATAATGATATCTTTTGATTTTGGTCTCACATTGTAGCTAAAATGCTATATTTTCTGATATACTTTTTTCTGAGGAAATGGTGTTCATTATTAGGAAAAACATCTAATTTGCAAATTCTTAATGGTAAAAGCAGCAAAACTTTAAAAAACACAGCAACTGCTCTGTAACCTACTGTAAAATTTGGAAACAAATTATGCATGTGAATATAAAGTATATCAGTAATTCAAAATATAAACACCAGAAATTTTCATATTTTATAATAAATAAAATAAATAAAATATGAATAAACATGCATCTTCGTCAGCATTGTTTGGATACTTATTTTATAATTAGAAGCATCATTCCGCAACGCAAAAGTATCATTCATTATAGCACTGCAATTTTAAAACAAGGTTGATTTTCATTAAAACTAGAATGCAAAGCAAATTTATTCATTCCTATCCAATGAAACAGAAATAATTTTTAAAAGTCTAATTTGCGGTGGTAACAACCAATTAAAGTTGCTTCATTCTGCAACGTTGCGGAATGATGCATAATTCATAATGTACCAGTTTGAAAAAACACAATTTTGTGTTAAAACATTCTAAAATACATTGCACAGAACTATCTTTACATTATCTGATGTTTCAGCACTGCATGGACCATTGAAGTGACATTTCCCCCGCAAAACCCTTGCATCATTCCGCAAACCGATAAGGATTCATGGATTGCAAGGATTTATTTTATTTATGATAAAATGAAAACGGTGATGATTATTTCTTGATAGATGGTGATAGTTAATATGTTACATCCTATATGGCTAACATTCAATGGTCAAAGGGTTTTGTATGAATCTATTAAACACGTAACAATAAATATATTGGTGTTTGTTTAACATTCATATCTTTTTCCGTTGCTGAGGTATTCAAATTATTGATTTCCGGAAAATCTCCGTTATTTTCCAGAAAATTTGAAAAAAAACAGCTATATTTTGGTGGAATTATGCTACAGAACACTATTCTCTTACATTTAAAACTTTAAATAACAGTTAAACAAATTAATTCTGTCCAAATCAGTGAGGTAAATAAGGATAATTTACTGGGTTGTTTGGAAGTGGAAGTTGGCTTTGATGTAAAAAGTGGACTTTACCCTCCATAAGGCCAAGAAAAAATTGTTTCCTTACCCTCAAATGAATTTTAACAATTGGGTCGGTCGGTCGGTCGGGATATCTTCTTTTTTTTAATTACTAGCAAACTCTACTGTCTGTTTGTATTAATCAAGGCTCAAAATATGAAAAATCGGACAATTTTGGTGTCAAAATTAATCAACTAACAAAACAACTAAAATGTTGAACACAAGCTTTAAAATACATTTTTTTTAACATCTTCAGAATGCAAAAATTTGAAAATAAAATAAAACTTTCTCAGGAATTTTCAGAAATAGGGTCGGTATTCTTTTGTACAGTAAATAGAAAAAAAACCTTTTTTCTGATTTCCAAAATTAGGGTCGGTCGGTTGAGGGCCAGCAAACATCTTTTTTTTGCCTAAATGCATCTTATTAGCATATGTTGCAACATTCAAGAAAAATTGTATATCATATTATATTTCACTTTGGATATTTAAAAATCTTACACTAAATTTTCACTCACCCAATTACACCAAGGCAGGAAAAAAGCAGTAAAGTTAGATGGGAAGGGTAATGTTTTTATTTGGTATTACAGTGAAATAATATTTTGACTTTTACTCTTTTGACTTTTGACTTTAACTTCTTGTCACAGACACACGTCACTCACAGATTAAAGAAATATAAATGTCTGTTTGACGAGTGGCATTTTCTAAAATGTATTGAAATTAATTGATAAGAAATTATAACAAAACTATATTTCTAAAATCACTGATAATTATACCAGAATGCAGACAACACCATAACATGACAAAAAAACAAAAACAAAAAAAAAAAAAACAAGTGAGATATCGGCCTTTAAAAATATGATTGACAGTGTTGAGAGTAGGAATTACTTTGAAAAATGTCTCAAAAATAGAAGATGCCAGTTATATTCAGGTCTGAAACTATCAGACAATACTTTAAACATAACATCACAAATTCGCAACAAACCCAAATTGTGAAAATTCACCCCGGGCAGGTTTTTGCTATTTCTCCATTTGCGATCCTGCCCAAAAAAGTGCCTTCCAGTAGCAAACACAAAACGTTTTCGACATCATTTGCAAAAAGTTAGAAAAGGTTGTCAGAAAACGTTTAAATGTCGGGTTATATAAAGGGCATATTAAGGGTATAAAACGTTTTCATAACATTAAAAAACATTTTTTGATAATCTACTGCCCAGCAAACACAAAATGTTTTATATAAAACGTTTAAATGTCGGGTTATATAAAGGGTATACAAACGTTTTAATAACATTCCAAAAATATTTTTGAAAACTTGATACAAAACATTCTAAACAGAATGTTATTTTGGCGTTGAAAAAATATTTTACGAAAAATGTTTGCCCAAAATATTTGCAATAACGTTTTAAAAACGTTTTCATGACCTTTATATAACCCGACATTTAAATGTTATTAAAACGTTTAGAAAAAACATTAGAACATTTTGTGTTTGCTGGGTGCAAATATTTTAACATAATGTTATTTAAATATTGACAAAATATTTGGCATAAAATGTTTGCAAAAATAGTTTACAATAACATTTTGAAAACATTTTAAAAATATTGTTGCAGTGTGTTTTCATACAAAACGTTTTAAAACGTTTTCATGACCTTTATATAACCTGACATTTTAATGTTATTAAAACGTTTTTACCTAAACCAAAAGCCAAAATATAACCAATTTAAAATGTTTTTAAAACGTTTTTGTGTTTGCTGGGTTTGTGGCATTTTGATGATACATTTCTACAGTTCTAGAGAAAAAGGTCTTTGGGTAGCCGCGCCTAAAAAAGGGGTCATCAGGGTGATCATCATCGTCATCATCATCAAATCATCCGAAGCATCATCATTATATCCAAGTCATTATTCGAGTCAGTAACTGAATCTGATGCATCGGCATCTTGTCATCCTCATTGTCGCCATGATCATCTAAGTCCTCATTATCCTAGGCATCATCATCATTCTTATCTACATCATCACCATCATCATCAGCATCATCTGAGTCATCATCTGAGTCATCATATGAGTCATCTGAGTAATCATCCTCATCATCTGAGTCATCATCATTATCTGAATCATTATCATTATCATCATCATCATCATCATTTGAGTAATCCTCCTCATCCAAGACATCGGCAACATCAGGGTCATCATCCTCAGGTACATCATCAGTTTGGGTGTTACACACTGATTTTACAATAATTGTTTAAATTATAGGCCTAATGATTCTAAATTTATTTGCCCATATTAACGATAGGCCTACTGATACATGGCTAGACGGACGTGGTATATTGTGTCTCTTCGCATCGAATAAATGAAACCTGTGGTTCCCTGGTTGGCGCAAATTCCCCGACAACCAGAAAATTGCTACCGCAATTTACATTAGAAATACGTTATAATTGTTCTGTCGCATCGGCACCTCTTGACTGGTTGGCCAAGCCGGAAATCGACCCGTATCATTCATTGAATGGCGGAATTTCCACAGAAATTTGTCCATTGGCTTTTACGCAAACAAAAGACCTTGACCGGTCTTTGGGCAAAAACAATTATTTCAAAAACGCATAGGTTAAGGTGATACAGATATGCAAGGAATAAAAAATTAGATCATTGGGATAAAATCATCGTGCTACACGGATAAACATAAACCAGTAAGCCGGGGAGGGGGGGGGACTCCCATATATTGGTACGCATCATGTGCCTGTCAATAGATCCCCATTTTTGAGGCAAATCTGCCACCCGATGACCCCTTTTTTCAGCAGAATACACCCAATGACCCCCTTTTTGTTTCAGAAATAGGACATTTTTTACATTTTTGTAGCAATGTTTGTTTAAAATGACTCAGTGTCCGTACTCCGGATCCCGTAGGCACAGATATGTCATTTTCATATTCGAATGCCCCCGGCCCCCGGGACCAGTAATCTTTAGAGGATATTTAGGCTGAGGAAAGAGCCTGTCCAATTATTATAAGCCCTAATAAAATTGGAGGAGTCAATAAATATGTTTGCCCTCCACCTTTTGGGGCCAGTTCAAAAGGGGGAGGGGGAAGGGTTTGATGGCAGGCAGGGAGGAGGGAAAAGCAATTGAATATATGAATACAAAACCCACCCAAGTCCACAGTTTGGCCAAATTGAGTTAAGCATTGGAAATTGTTGCTATACATAGGCCTGTTATATATATGAAAGAACAACTCCAGTTCTCAAATCCTGGACTTGGGTGGTTCTTTCATACATGCTATTTTTTCACATGCTCAATAGACACAGAGGATGGATTTTTTACGGAGATGTGCCACGCAGACTTTTTGATGCTGACTTTCTCTGAAGGCCTACTTACTTTTTGCTGGGTTTTTAAACCCAAAACCGTGGCACATCCCCGTATACCTTCAACTAGGGAGAGCCCCTGGATAGGGGGGAGGGGGCAGGGAGGGAAATTCAACCGGTCAGAACCCTTGTCTCTCTTCAAGCTAGCTTTCGCAGATACAGTAGTTATCGTTTTTTCATAAGAACTACAATAAACATTGACAGAGAAAATCATCTCAGGGCACACGGATGATCACCTTAAACCATGGACTGTAGAAAATGTTCCGTTATATGCAAATGTATTAACCCATGCAATCACGACAGCCATACGGTAGCATGTATAGCAGGACGCTAAGAACAGTAACAAGAAATGTCTTTAAAAAAGACGGCGCAGTGAATGAAGAAAAAATGTTGGATTTCACATTCACTGAGAGGACCTTTGGCTTAAAAATGAGCTTTTAGAAACGACACTGTAAAAAGGAGAATGATGTTTGTTTCCTTTATTTTATTTTGTCTTAAAAACCCACAATGAGGGCACAAATATGCTGAGTACTTAGTTCATTTCTTGGTATACTTAATAACATATGATGACATTTACTTAAAATGAAGAACATATTCTCAAGTTTGTACTTAACATAAATGAGTTAAAAAGTTGTATGCATTTGAGCCTTTAATAAGGCCTAGGAATAGGAACTAATGATTATAAACATAATACTGTGGTATGGGGTAATAGCAATTCCTCATTGATAGCATGGATAGTGTCTAAGTCTGATGACGAGTCTTCAGGTTCATATTGTGGTTTGGATATACCATTGACTGACATCGGGTATGGCCATTGTTTTCAATTTTGCGATGAATAGTTATAGGCCTATCATTTTATGAACCAATTACAGGTAGGCCTATTTCTGGAAAGCATTAAGAACAGAGATTAAACTGACCAAAATTCGAAATCAATATTCAGGGTGTACTAGACGATATACAGTGTGTAAAAATGAACTTTTTAAGGAACATGTGGTATATTTTTTCTTTTCAGGAATATTTTCTCAATCTGAGGACCACAAAATCAAACAGAGCTTGAATTGAAAAAGCCAACCAGAAATATACTTTATTTTGGGTGCGATGTTTGCTTCTATGTATACAGGGTGATCAAAATTTACTTCATTAACAGACCTAATTATTTATTCAAAAGGTTTAATTAGTGCTAATTAGCTGCTTAAACTGCTTTCAGTCATAAATACTCATTCCAAACCAGAGAATACAATATCTCTTTGTCACTTTTAGACTATACTTGCAATTCTGATAATTGACTGTTTTACATAGACCCCTATGAGGGGTGTAAGTATTCATTTTGAAAATATCATTATCATTTCATTTGTTCAAGAAAAATGTCACGCCGTCAGTCTTTTGGGAGTCTCAACTTATAACCGCATGGTCCTTTACACTGCGCCATTAGGCCTATCAATTTAATACCCAGACCGAATAGGCTATTTAGTAATAAATAAAGCAACTTGAAACAAAACGATGGAGAAATTACCTCTTTCGTAAACACAAAATAGTATGGTCCACAAGACAGAAGTCCTAAACAAACTGTAGGCCGAAACAACGGCCGAAAATTGCATAAAAATAGCTGACATGTACCGCAATATCAAAGACTGCATTTGGTACATTTTACAGGTTCACTTTACCATGCTTACAGCACGGTGTGTCAATTGCGGGAAAATCCGTCAAGGTGTCCCGAAGAATAATCATTTACAGTTGAGTCACGGTCACCGGCCATCTCGTTTGCATATCCATATTAAACTACAGCGCCTCTAATGACGTGCATGCACTGTTACTGTGCGACTGAACAACCTTTGTTTATTACTTTAGACAGATCAGCACGCTGTGATTGGATGTACTATGTAAATAAGTAAGTTGTTGTTGTAATGGTAACACACCATACTTTGGTAACACGAAACTTCACCCATCCCATCCACATGTAATGACACGTGATACAGTTTTTGAAAGCTAACTCCCCAGGCTAAATCCATATTCCTCCGCCGGCAAAAATATAGCCCATGATAAAATTAATCATAGTTATAATTATTTTCTTCAAATGTGGTTGTCGGGTTCAGTATACCACAATTAATACAACAATAAAACAATTCCCACCAGATAATTACTTGATATGTAGGCCTATACTTTCTCAATCTAAACCTGAGGTATAAATATGGTTTCAGATCTAAACCAAAATCAGTACCACTGACGTCATCTCTGTCTACCAACCAAGTTATCAAAATTTGTCTATGGCATATGCAAGGTATTCTACCGGGGCAATACACTAGGATAAATTATTACTTGTGCTGTGATAGTTGCCATCTGCGACGTGATTGGAAATTATGCACATTTACAAAAACATAGGCCTACGTTTAAACTGCTAAAATACATCACGCATTTTGACTATAAACTCATCTATACCATTTTACTAGAAATGTACTATCTCCAAGGACGCTACGACCAACTCAACGAACTCATGCATATGCAAACGAGCCCAATCCCTATGCTAAATCAGGGGTGTGAGAGTAGAAATTGACAGGACGCATGCTCAGCTAATGCTTGTAGCTAATATTCCTCATGCAAGGAGCCCAGGTTGAGTGTGTTGTTGAAAATCATTGCATTAAAAACACTTCTTTCAATGAAATCGCATATAAAATCAATGGATACACAACCAAAATTCTACAAAAGTCAATCTTTATATTAATAAAGCTATCGATGTGTACGAAAAACTTCAGTGGTACAAAATGCCTTTCACATTCGAAAATTTCAGTATAGTAACACCCAGCCAATTCAGAATTAATGCAGCACTGCTGCAATAAACAAATAAATAAATAAATAAATATAATTAATAACAATTATAAGTATAAAATGCATGATAATGACCATGACGAACAAACGACAAGAACATGAATACCAAACCATTAACGAAGAACTGGAATTAGTAATAAAGAAAATAAATATTTAATTAGATGTTCGAGAGCTTCGATCCCGGGCTTCGATATTCAGAATCCGGTTCAGAATATGGTGGGTTAATATCCAATCTATTACGATAATTCTGTGAGTAAACACCATCACTAGCATGCTAGGATCCACGACATGCTCATCTATCTGGGGCACAGTTCTTTAATCCCAATACATCTGTACACTCATTGAATGACCTTTAAAAAATGGGGTACAAAAACTCATACGCTGCAACTTGAGGTTAAATTTCGCACTATGGATGTTTAATTGAGCTTATTGAACTATGTTATTAGGATGAGGCTATTGTGGTCCATAGTGCATGCAGTTTTATATCAAGAAGGTTCAGGTTGCATACAGTATCTTCTCATGTTTATCTCGGCGCAGTCGGCATTGCTGGATAGCGGCCGCTTTTGAGCAATTTCTGGATGTCGGCCGCTTTTGAGCAATTGCTGGATGTCGGCCGCTTTTCATGGATTGCTTGCTGGATATCGGCCGCTTTTGCGGAATTGCTGGATGTCGGCCGCCTTTGAGCAATTGCTGGATGTCGGCCGCTTTTCAGGCATTGCCGTACTACGGAAAGCGAGAGCGGACCCCGACCCGACGAAGTTTCACCCGACTGCGCCAAATAATATGCCGACCCGACAAAAAAAAAGCCGACCATTTGAAGAGTGCTTTTACTTTTGTTTCTAGCACCGACCCGCTTAAATTTGTGCCGCCTGCGCCCAAATTATGCCGACCCCGACAAAATTATTTAATAAATATGCCGACCCCGACAACTAAAACACCCGCCCGCCTAGTGTATGCAGCCGTCTGCAAGTTTAAATACCCGCCCGCCTAAATATCCGCCCCGCCTAGATATCCGCCCGCCTAAATACCCGCCCGCCTAAATATAAATCCCGCTATCCCGAAATCCCGCAAAAGCGGCCGCTATCTGGCAATGCCTGAAAAGCGGCCGACATCCAGCAATTGCGCAAAAGCGGCCGATATCCAGCAAGCAATCCGTGAAAAGCGGCCGACATCCAGCAATTGCTCATAAGCGGCCGCTATCCATCTAGTAATCCCTGAAAAGCGGCCGACATCCAGCAATTGCTCAAAAGCGGCCGCTATCCAGCAATGCCGACTGCGCCGAAATAGAGAAGATAAGGCGGCCGACATCCAGCAACTGCTCAAAAGCGGCCGCTATCCAGCAATGCCGACTGCGCCGAGATAAACATGAGAAGATACTGTATGCAACCTGAACCTTCTTGATATAAAACTGCATGCACTATGGACCACAATAGCCTCATCCCAAATAATATAGTTCAATAAGCTCAATTAAACATCCATAGTGCAAAATTTAACCTCAAGTTGCAGCGTATGAGTTTTTGTACCCCAATTTTTAAAGGTCATTCAATGAGTGTACAGATGTATTGGGATTAAAGAACTGTGCCCCTGATAGATGAGCATGTCGTGGATGCTAGTGATGGTGTTTACTCACAGAATTATCGTAATAGATTGGATATTAACCCACCATATTCTGAACCGGATTCTGAATATCGAAGCCAGGGATCGAAGCTCTCGAACATCTATAAATATTTATTTTCTTTATTACTAATTCCAGTTCTTCGTTAATGGTTTGGTATTCATGTTCTTGTCGTTTGTTCGTCATGGTCATTATCATGCATTTTATACTTATAATTGTTATTAATTATATTTATTTATTTATTTGTGTATTACTGTTCTTAGCGTCCTGCTACCGTATGGCTGTCGTGATTGCATGGGTTAATACATTTGCATATAACGAACATGTTCTACAATCGATGGTTTAATGTGATCATCCGTGTGCCCTGCGATGATTTTCTCTGTCAATGTTTATTGTAGTTCTTAAAAAAATAACTATCTGCGAAAGCTAGCTTGAAGAGAGACAAGGGTTCTGACCGGTTGAATTTCCCCCTCCCATGCCCCCTCCCCAGAGGGGGTTCTCCCTGGTTGAAGGTATACGGGGATGTGCCACGGTTTTGGGTTTTAAAAAAAACCCAGCAAAAAGTAAGTAGGCCTATAGAGAAATTCAGCATCAAAAAGTCTGCGTGGCACATCTCCGTAAAAATTCATCCTCTGTGTCTATTGAGCATGTGAAAAATAGCATGTATGAAAGAACCACCCAAGTCCAGGATTTGAGAACTGGAGTTGTTCTCTCATACATATAACAGGCCTATGTATAGCAACAATTTCCCATGCTTAACTCAATTTGGCCAAACTGTGGACTTGGGTGGGTTTTGTATTCATATATTCAATTGCTTTTCCCTCCTCCCTGCCTGCCATCAAACCCCCTTTTGAACTGGCCCCAAAAGGTGGAGGGCAAACATATTTATTGACTCCTCCAATTTTATTAGGGCTTATAATAATTGGACAGGCTCTTTCCTCAGCCTAAATATCCTCTAAAGATTCCTGGTCCCGGGGGCCGGGGGCATTCGAATATGAAAATGACATATCTGTGCCTACCGGATCCGGAGTACGGACACTGGGTCATTTTAAACACAAATTGCTACAAAAATGTAAAAAATGTCCTATTTCTGAAACAAAGAGGGAGTCATTGGGTATATAAAACAGAAAAAAGGGGGTCATCGGGTGGCAGATTTGCCTCAAAAATGGGGATCTATTGACAGGCACATGATGCGTACCAATATATGGGAGTCCCCCTCCCCGGCTTACTGGTTTATGTTTATCCGTGTAGCACGATGATTTTATCCCAATGATCTAATTTTTATTCTCTTGCATATCTGTATCACCTTAACCTATGCGTTTTTGAAATAATTGTTTTTGCCCAAAGACCGGTCAAGGTCTTTTGTTTGCGTAAAAGCCAATGGACAAATTTCTGTGGAAATTCCGCCATTCAATGAATGATACGGGTCGATTTCCGGCTTGGCCAACCAGTCAAGAGGTGCCGATGCGCCAGAACAATTATAACGTATTTCTAATGTAAATTGCGGTAGCAATTTTCTCGTTGTCGGGGAATTTGCGCCAACCAGGGGAACCACGGGTTTCATTTATTCGATGCGAAGAGACACAATATACCACGTCCGTCTAACCATGTATCAGTAGGCCTATCGTTAATATGGGCAAATAAAATTTAGAATCATTAGGCCTACAATTCAAACAATTGTAAAATTAGTGTGTATTGTATCACCAAAAATAATGATGTACCTGAGGATGATGACCCTGATGTTGTCGATGTTTCGGATGAGGAGGATTACTCAAATGATGATGATGATGATGATGATAATGATAACGATTCAGATAATGATGATGACTCAGATGATGATGATTTCTCAGATGACTCATATGGTGACTCATATAATGACTCAGTGATGACTCAGATGATGATGATGATGGTGGTGATGATGTACTAGATAAGAATGATGATGATGCCTAGGATAATGAGGACTTAGATGATCATGGTGACAATGAGGATGACAAGATGCCGATGCATCAGATTCAGTCACTGACTCGGATGATGACTTGGATATAATGATGATGCTTCGGATGATTTGATGATGATGATGACGATGATGATCAGCCTGATGACCCTTTTTTTAGGCGCGGCTACCCAAAGACCTTTTTTGGACTGGGCCAGGATGAGCTGGCCCGGTACTTATTAGTCGGAAATAAAAAATTGCTATTTCTAGAATGAATAAGATAGAATTCGTAAAGAAAACAGGTGGACCTGGAACAAGTTGTTTTGATAAAGTTTAAACGTGTAAACATTAAAGTTGTACAGGGTGTCCCAGAAAAAATTACCGGGCAAACTAATTTGGCCGTAAGTTGAAAATTAACAACCAAATCAAAAAATTTAAAAAGCAGCGTATAGCCCATCTTATTTTGCATCTTATATGTCAATTTTACTTGAATCAATTGACCAATTGCGAAGAAATGAGCGTTTAAATAATGCATGCGTCAATGCAGTTCATTCCAAGTTTGATCAACAGGCCCTTTTCATATTCGCTCACCTCTTCCTAATCGATTTTCATTATCTAGATCAATATATTATTGAAACTTAATACCTTGATGTTTTGCAAAAGTTCATTCTACAAATCGTATACTTTGCAAACTTGCTTAATTTATTGTTGTTAATAAGTTATGTACGTTTTACAAAAGTGTTGTTGTTTCAGCCCTCTTTACAATGTAACTCAAGAACCGCAGTACCTATTAATTTGTTTTATTTCAATTCTTCTACACGCTCGCTATGAATTGAGCAATGCAGTTTTGCCAAAACTCACTACCATTCGTAAGATGCTGTGAACTACCAAATCACAACAGTTTAAAATAATTGATAACCTTAAGGGGTTACTACATCCCTGCCCGAATTTGTGCCTATTTTTGCATTTTTCTTAAAAAATTTAGCGCATTGGGGACAAGTAAGATATGTATATTATAGGGGCAAGGACTACAACTACTGCACTGGAAATTTTATTTCAGCACAGACAACAGTTGTGGAGTTACAGTTAAAAATAAGGGAAAAACAATTTTTGATCAATACATCAATAACTACTAACTTTGAGTTGCTGAATTTTCAGTACAGTAGTTGTAGTCCTTGTGCTATAATTTTTGAGAAAAATAGACAAAAAAAAATTGACCAGGGTGTTGTGCCCCTTAAATTTTTATAATTCTTAATTCTTATAACATAGGCCCCAATGTTGCACAAAATAATAATAAAGACGGATGCAGAATCACAGTCAAAAGGTGTAAAAAAGATGACAATGTAAAATAACATGCATTTTTTCAACATTTAAAATTTAGATTGATTTCAGTCAATTTTCATAATGCTATTACCTATTTGTGCAATCTCAAAGACTTGAAATGAACAATGCATACGGTATATCTGGATCTAAGTTTCAAATAATTATAATGCTCCAAGTCTATTAAAAACACACCTTATTCATGAATATTCATATTACTGGGCTCATAAGCATGATTTGATAAGAATGTTTTGAGGTTTTGTGTTGAAATTGCTCAAAAGTATATTACTTTTTGGCTTCTTATATACCATTTTGTACTGTGTGATAATTATTCTTACTCCGAAGTTGTAAACATCACTGCAAAAAGTGTGTTTAGGAATTAAACACTATCTTGCACCATGTTTTTAATCATGTTTAAATGCTACACATGTTTAGGAATTTGATGGGCTGTGTTTAGGAAATTTGACATTGGTGTTTAGGAATCAAACATGTTTAGAAACGTGGTGCAAGAAAAGTGTTTTATTCCTAAAAACCAATGTCAAATTCCATAACATCATGTGTTAAATTCCTAAACACATACCCATCAAATTCCTAAACATGTGTAGCATTTAAACATGTTTAAAAACATGGTGCAAGATAGTGTTTAGAAAAGTGTTTAATTCCTAAACACACTTTTTGCAGTGCGCTGTCTGCACACCCCCATCACGTCAAGTGCCCCCGAGATGGAGCGGTTAGTAGCTATATATCAGGGCTGGCTGCCACTATAGGGTTTAGGAATCAAGCATGTTTAGAAATGTGGTGCAAGAAAGGTGTTTAATTCCTAAACACGCTTTTTGCAGTGATGGTAAATGAATAAATTGGCAAATGTTAAGAATAGATGCATCACTTTCATTATTCAACATTAATTTCAAAATGCAAGTTGATTTCAAGATATGCACGTTGGTACTAGTTTTATGATAATTATTATGGTGCCCAATTTCTTGTGGGCAAAATAATTTACTGGGTGGGCACTTTTGGGCAATGGGCAAGTTGAATTTACTGGGTGGGCAAATTAATTTACTGGGTGGGCATTTGCCCACCCAGTTAACTATGTTATTTATCTCCCTGGTCCAAATTTAGTCAAAGACGAACTTGATTTTAAATCATTTTGGCTAGATGTTTTAACAAAAACCATAAAAATAAGAAATGAGGGCTCTGGGATGGTGTTTTATTATTATTATTATCATTATTATTATTATTTTCATTATCTTAATCAATATATTATTGAAAAATAACACCTAAGTTCGATGTTTTGCAATAGTTGATTCTACAAATCATATCATTTGAAAACTCGCTTGATTTATTGTTGTTAATGAGTTATGTACGTTATACAAAGGTATTGTTGTTTCAGCCCTCTTTACAACATAACTCAAGAACCACAGGACCTACAAAATTATATCTGTGATATTTGAATGCTTCTACACACTCGCTATGAAAATTTAATGATCAATGCAATTTTTGCCAAAGCTTGCTACCATTCGCAAAACTTTGTCATTGGGTAGCAGGAAATAGAAAAAGGGAGTCATTGAGTATCTGAATTTTTTTAAAGGGGTCATAGTGGGTATTAGGTAGGACAATAACACAAAAAGGGGTCCGATTGCAGTAGCGTAGCCAGCGGTGCAGTGGGGCAGGTGGGGCAGAGTACCCCCTGACAAAAAATGATGGAAAAAAGTGCCCTCTGACAAAACAAAAAGAGTAAATCAAAGGGCAAAAGAAAAGAAAAGGGCAAGGAGCCCTTTTCTACCGAAATTCTACCGAATTTCCCGCAGCCCGATCATGGGCCAAAATAGTGTAAAATGCGAAATTTTGGCGCGCTACGCTCGCACAATGTAAATATAAAGTCCATTTCAATCCTGATAATGGACAAAAATAGTGTAAAACACCAATTTTTTGCGCGCTACACGCGTACACCGTCCATCTATTGTATAATGCAACTAATTTTTTCGTCTGCCCCGAAATTTTATTTGCCCCCCCCCCCCTCCCGACCAAAAAAGCTGGCTACGCCCCTGGGTCATTGGGTACAAGCCGGTTTTTAAAATAGGGGGCCTATCCCGAGCGAGGTAGGCCTACATGATGTAGGCCTATAATAGGCCTATCCGGTATGGAAGTTCCTCCCTCCCCGGGGATAGGATAGCCTACCGATTACCGGACACCACTCAGCCTGATCCGGGGGGGGTGGGCACTGCCATTACAAGGTGGACACCATGCTCGTGTACAAAAACGCGTAAAAAGGGTAGTTTTTCACGAACGGGCGATGTACGCGCGTACAGTGTAAAGGGTGCCAGAATTGCCAAAGTCGGGAAAAAAGGGTATAGGGTAGGGTACCAAAGTTTAATGGCAAAATAAAAAATGGTGAAATAGGCTATGTTTGGCTTCTACCAGAACAAATCGTAGGGTAAAACATTAAGGAACTTCAAACTACTTATATTAAACAACAAAATGAACATGAATTTGTACTTTATTAGTGTTAAAAATGGCAAAATACTTGTTTAGGGTATGTTTTGCACGAGGTGAGTAATACTCGTTTAGGGTGCGTTTTGAGAGTCCATACATGAGCATGGTGTCCATCACGTAATGTAAGTGGCCCCTCCGGGGCCTGATCACACACTTCGTGCTCTATTCTTCTTCCATGGCCTGATTCGAATCACAGTGGGAACCGATAAGGCCAAAAAAAATAGAACATGTTTCGCGTCCCCTCCCGCTTCCTTTTTTGAGGTCTTTTCAATTTTCTTTTTATTTTTTGAAATTCAGTTAGGCCTATAACTTTTCAAAAAATATGTCTAGGAAGTAGAGATGCTTTCTATAGCCTTGCTAATATACAAGTAACACTTTTATAAAGTTTTGTGATAGTTAGAGGGGGGCCTATCTCTCAGAACAACAAATAAAAAGAGTCCTCCTCCTTTTTCCAGGCATTATTGTAGGCCTACACGCTAAAATAGCTCTAATTATGGGTATTTAGGCTACACCGATTTTGCGATAAAAATAAAAAGCCCCTCTTCGCTTAGACTACCCCGTAGTCCACTTGCCCATTGTGCATAGGGGAGAGCGGGGAGTGTTCGCCCTATTTTTTTCTGACCAGCCTAGCGATGTCAATTTTAAGGTTAGGGATGACCTGGTTAGCTCATGTGAAAGCCATATGTCTTAGCTATATACAACCACAATCCCAGAACTATAGGCCTTACAATAGCAACAGGATAGAGCAAACAAAAAAGTTATGCAAAGTGGCGAACTTGCCCCATATTGGGGCAGGTTCGCCCATATGGTGGGGTAAGTTCACCCTAATCACAAAAAAAGGTTTAAACATTACTGAGGAAGGGGGGTGAAGGGGGGTAGCAGAACGTCCAGCCAAACTGATGAAAGTCCAAATCGGTATTTTGCCTCTCTATCCCATAAAAGAGTGTAACGTAGGCCTACCGTAGGTTATATACATTAAAAACTCTATATTCCGGTTTATCAGTACAAAGCAGTAATATAGATGGAGGTGCTTGAGGATTCGGTCGTATTGCGCTCCTTTTTTGTGTCGTATACATGCAGAAATTTCAAATGTTAATTTCATAGAAATTAAAGAAAAAAGTGTAGTTGTCATCCTTGTTGGGTTTTGGTTATGATGCTGCATCTCTGACCATTTTGTGAGAGGTATGTGCACGTATTTCGCGTATGGTGCGTATAGACGCAATCCAGCGTGCATGCACGCTAGTGTCGGAGACGGAGATAACATGTAGTAATTAACTATGATAGTTAGCTCCGAAATAGAAGAGACGCATAGGGTTAGAAATCCCCGTCATTTGAGTTTTTTTATAAGAGACTTCATGTTATGGGGAGATCTTCGGTTTCTGTGTCCACTTGATGATTAAGACAAGGTGGGTCGCATGTCCTGAGACATGTGACCGGAGTATAGCTGGATACTACGACTCTCAGGCTCCGTTTTGGAGTCTGAAAACTGTTACTCAGTGAAGCATGAATTATATGTGATTCACTAGGGGTTATTACCTTTTAACATTTAACAGGGTCGAGTCCAGGCTATATAGCAGCTTGCTAGACACGTGTTTCTGGACCATGTAAACGGAATACGATGGTCCTTCATCAGTAGCTTGCTGGAGGCCCTATTTCTTTGGAACCTCTTTGGAGAGCTTGTCTATTCCTGGTTTAGGTGGATGCTTGGGTGACCTTGTGTTTGGTATAGGTCCGTAGGCCTATATCTGTTGCCTCTTCCCTGTGTATATTCGAAAGATCTTCGTGAAGTTATAGGCTATCTATTTTGTTGGTGGTGGAGTCATGTTGTCACCTAACAAGGCGTTGCGTAGGCCTATATGTCTTCGTGCATATTTTCTTAATGTTTACAATTAAGAAGAGTTGTTGGATACCTCGTCTCTTCAAAATCTTCAGATTGAGAGATCTATTGTATGTTGGTGGATTCAGTATCTGAATCCTCGATGGCTACAAATTTGTTGAAACCCCTACTCTCTGTTTCCAGTTCTTGAAGTTGTTGTAAGGTGGGTGAGGCGGGAGGGGTGCCCTCGTACCCCATGAAGTCCTCATAAGTGTGATCATCTTCTTCTGGAGATGGAAGTTTGGCCTTTACTAGTGAGTCCCGCAGGTTCTCAGCTCTGCTGTAGGCTATCATTGGTGGTTTGGGGAATGTTATTTTCATATTCCAATGTTTCTGTATAGCCTGTTTTATGCGCTTGCCCGCGAAATGCGGGGCATATTTGGTTTTGAAAACCAAAGGTATTTCTCGAGATTTTTGTTTCTCCTCGAGGAATAAATGGCGGTCTTCAAAGTTGATTGAGGAACCCGCCTTGAGAAGTTCAGCTTCGCTGTAGCCTCTGGTGGAAAGTTTCTCCATGAAGAAATCTTTCTTTTTCAAGAATGTTTCATGGTTGTTATTATTTCTTGCGTATCGCATGACTTCAGCGCGTACGAAACCATCGAAAACTGGCTGTGGGTGGCATGATGATCTATGTAAGAATTGTCCTGTCTCTGTTTTCTTTGTATGACATTTGATGTCCAGGATACCTTTCTCTTTAAAGCGTTTGCCTTTGTATATGACCAGGTCTAGGAATTGGATGGTGTCCTCGGAAGCTTCATATGTAAACTTCAGAGTGTCGTGGAAGGTGTTCACCTGCTGGACGAAAGTTTGTAGGTCTTCTAAACTTCCCGTCCAGAAAACTAACGTGTCATCCATATACCTGTATAAGGTGTGGATGTGTGTAGTCGATTGTAAGATCTTGTTTTCCAATTCATGGACTACAAGGTTGCATATATGCTACCTGATGATCTTTGGCCCATAGGTACCCCTGAGGTTTGTAGGAAGTATTCGTCATTGAATTCAAAAGAATTCCTGTATAACACCAGGCGTAGGAGTTCTACCATGTATTTCATATCTGGAATGATTGGGTCGTAATCAAAAGGGTCCAGATTTGCGAGTGTCTCCAAAGTAACTCGAAAAGCTTGATCTTGTGGGACCGATGTGAACATCGAAACCACATCCAGACTGGCTAAGGTAGAGTCAAGTTTTCGATCTTCCTGATGGTGTCCCCTGTATCCTTCAGGTAAGTGGGTTGGGATCTCACCACTGGTAGAAGGTAGAAGTCTATGAGTTCTGAGGCCCTCTCCAGTGGAGAGGAGCAGTTGGAGACAACTGGTCTTCCTACAAATCGTACTCCTGGTGGAGGGTTTTGTGGACTTTAGGTAGCATGAAGAAAACCGGGGTTCTCATTTGCCCATTAAATGGGTCCAGGTAGTCTGTCAAAGCTATGTCGATTTGTTTTTCAACATACATTTCGCAGGCTAGACTGTGTAGCATGTCTGCTGTAGCCTTTGTTGGGTTATAATCTAGTTTTAGGTACTGGTCATTTCTACTTAGTTGTCGGTATCCCTCTTCTAGGTAGTGTTGCTTAGATATTACTGCTATACCTCTACCTTTGTCGTAGGGTTTGAGTATTATCTGAGTGTTTTTCTTCAGAGTTTCCCATGCCCTTTTCTCATTTGGGTTATAGTTGGGTTTGACTTTCTTGGTTGGGATTTCGGACAGTTCCACTTTAAGATTCTCGAAAAAGTCCAGGTCATTGCACATGGTGGGGCCTGGTTGCCATTGCGATGGAAGTCTGAACTTGTGTCTTTTAGGCCATTTACTGAGTGAGGCGTGGTACCTTATTCTCATAATTCTTATGAGGTCTTTACAATCACGCATGATGGCGTTTTTGCTCGGTTTGTCGGGAGTAGGGATGAACCCAAGACCTTTGGATAGAGCTAGGATTTGGTCGTCCGAAAGCTCATAGTCCGATAGGTTAGTAATGAAAGCCGAGGCTCTCTCTATTTCTTGATGTTTTTCTTTAATTTCTGCGTGTTCTTGTGGTTTAGTCTTGAGCACCGTGATGTTTTCTTAATTTTCCTTTGGTGGAGGGTGCGTTTGACTCTGTTGTTCCTCGCCATGTGAGAAAAGCCGCTATCTTTCTGTATAGCATAGGCCCTGATCCTGATAATTGATTAATTTGTTAAAGAAAAAAAGTTTTAAACTTATTTTTAAAACAGTGTGTGGGTTAGGGACTTTGCCCGTTCAAAGTCAAAGTACATAGTCGATTTTTAACTCGGACTTTCGCGATTAATAAACTGGTAGATTCTAAAATCAGAATTGTTCAGTATTGAAGTGCCAATATAATTATGACATTATGATATGTTACACTTTACTTTTACTGTCACTAATAAATTTATATAAACTTTTTCATAACAATTTTATACTAGTATTTGATGTAATAAATATCAGTATAATTTCGAGTTCAGCTGAATGCTTTCATCATGATTAATAATGTGCTTTTATTTATCAAAAATCGACTGTGGCATAGTCTAAGGGCAGAGCAGCACAGTAAACAGTAAACTCACTTCAGAAGAACCAAAGACAACCCAAACAGCCCTTTTCAGAGCTACCTTTTAATCCCAAAAAGAGAAATGACTTATGTTGTAAATAAAAAGAAAGCAATAAACAACAAAGTAAGAAACATAATAAACAAAAGGCATAAATAAACAAAAAAAATAAGTAACTGCAAGTATAGCAAAAGAAGTGCTACTCCACATCCATTTTGCCCATAATTCCATAGCCCATAAGCCCACCGGTAAAGCCCATTCCCCAAATAAAGTTGTTTTTTATAAAGTTATCATGGAGTAATGTTTGATATTCATGCATGATACGTGTGCTTTTTTAATCTTTGAAGTAGCCAAACCTCCTCCGTGGACAGAGGGAAAAGGGGTACATTTCTAAAAAAACAGCAAATCTTCAAAAGTTGTGAGCTGATTGATTTTTTTTCAATCTATTAAAGCTAATGATTAAAGGTTTCTTTACCAAAAAATTATTTTTGGGACACCCTGTGCTATAGGTTTTTATTAAAGTGACACCAATTTTTTCACCCCAAAACAATCCCCTTTACTGTGTAAAATGGCTTCGATAAATGACATTTTCTCAGCTCGACTACATTTCCTTAAATGACTGAGATGTAGGTGTAGTCATAGAATATGAGATAAAGTGTGCCTATGCATGGACAATATTAACATTTTTAGGTACAATAAATTGCTATTTGTTCTAAATTCGTAAAATTTATATTAATTATATTATTGACCAATTTAGTATTTCTACAAAGCCTTATAATTGTTTTCAAAGTGACTCAAAGAAGGCATTTTCACTCTAAGTGTCCACCTAATTAGGCCTACCCATGAATTATGCTATGATGAGAACAAAATATTTTAGAATTTTCAGGCAGGTACATTTTTTTCAATTATTTTCTGAAATTCGAAGAACTGAAAAAGGCCACTGCTGTCATTTCAACAGGACTTGCATCATCAGTCATATTCCTTTATTTTACGCGTAATATGGCTCTGAAGGGCCAAGACAAATATTGGAAACTTGAAAACTAATTTTCCATGATCTTTTGGGACTCTTGACATTTTGTGGAAAATTGTTTAAGCTTTAGCATCCGCAGCACTGGGACAGGCATCTGCTATCTACTGAAGATAGCAAAATTGCAACATTCACATATTAGTCAATTCTGATTGGTTTGTCTGCTTATGTGCACAAACAGTGATTTTCTTCACTTATTTCACTGTTCCATTGTACTTTTTTTTATTGTTTTATACCTGGCACTGTTGTGGGTCCTGGAATTGATCATATATTTGGCCATTGAACTTTACCTATTTTTATTTTGTTGCTCAGTTTAGCGTGTCTGCATGCTTATGTACACGCAAGGCGCATTTTGATACCCAATTTGTCCAATTTTGTTCAATATTAACAATACAGCAGTGTTTTGAAAGAAAAATATTTGAATTTAAAAATTGCAGTTATTTGTATTGATTTGAAGTAAACGTGAAGATAATGGCGAGCTTTACGTGCTACAGAGCTGGCATAATAACCATTGATCGCTCTAAACGGCAACTTTTAAATTCGGATATTTTTATTTAAAACACTACTGTGTTGTTAATATTGAACGGCATTTGACAAATGGGGCATCACAATGCGCGTAAATAATTTATCCTTTCCTCAGTGTTAAAATATTTTGAAAACAGTTATTGGTTCTGAAGCTATAGACGTATTTTTGTAACAGCTGTGTTACTTTTTGTGCAGACTTTATTTTGTTTCTTTTTGTTAGGTAAGGGAAATAATAATGGCATTATGTGGAATCTCTAACCTCATAATACTAATGTACATTATGTATGCCATGCAAATGTTAACTGCGGAAAAATATTGTGGATGGGGAGCATAACCTAGTGTTTCCATTCAAATACTCAGCTCAGACAAATAAAGATTACACTCAAGCAAGAGAAAATGTATAGGTTCTATAAAAGATATCCCAAGACTTTTTATAAGGAAACTGCATAAACTTCACAACAATAAAGAAAAATGACTAATGAGTAAATTAAATTAAAATACTAATGCTAATAGTCGCCTGAGTTAGTATTTACAAAAGGGATGGGGAAAGTTCTTGATTTTGATTTGGGTTGGGGTATGCGGCTGGGATTTAAAATACATACAAAATAAACCAAATTTGATGAGGTGACCAACATTTTTTCTGTTTAAAATTATGGTAAATTTGCCCAACTATTTATAGTAGTATGGACAAAATTGCGCAAAAATTTGCTAAAACATATAAAAGAATTTTGTAGATTTTAGGAAAAAATTGGAAACACCACATATACATCAAAATAAAAATTAAATTTTGGCCCAGAGTAATTCCGAAAAACCTGAAATCCACCCTAAATGGGGGGGGGGGGTGTCTTGCTTGCAGGACTACATTGACCCCCATTTTTCAACTCCCTCTCACCCACATGACCCCCTTATTTGTTTAACTGAACTCATTCTCACCCAATTACCCCCTTTTTGTTTGCCTGTCACCAAAAGATTCCTTTTTTTCATGAATTTTGGACACATTTTTGATAATCTCTCACCGAATGCCAGACCCCTGCGTTTGTTTTTGGTATGATTTTCCCCAGTCTCATGGAATGATCCTTTTTTTACCTTCTCTCTGAATTAAGACCCCTAGTGGAAAGGTGGGTACCCAGCAAACACAAAACGTTTTCGACATCATTCGCAAAAGGTTATAAAAGGTTGTTAGAAAACGTTTAAATGTCGGGTTATGTAAAGGGTATATTAAGAGTATAAAACGTTTTCATAACCTTAAAAACATTTTTGATAATCTACTGCTCAGCAAACAAAAATGTTTTACAGAAAACGTTTAAATGTCGGGTTATATAAAGGGTATAAAAACGTTTTAATAACATTCCAAAAACATTCTTGAAAACTTGATACAAAACATTCTAAACATAATGTTATTTTGGGGTTGAAAAAATATTTTGCGAAAAATGTTTGCCCAAAATATTTTCAATAACGTTTTAAAAACGTTTTCATGACCTTTATATAACCCGACATTTAAATGTTATTAAAAGGTTTTGAAAAAACATTTTAAGAACATTTCTGTGTTTGCTGTGTTCAAATGTTTTAACATAATGTTATTTAAGTATTGACACAATATTTGGCAAAAATGTTTGCAAAAATAGTTTACAATAACATTTTTTGAAAACATTTAGAAATATTGTTGTAGTGTGTTTTTATACAAAACGTTTTAAAACGTTATCATGACCTTTATATAACCCGACATTTTAATGTTATTAAAACGTTTTTACCTAAACCAAAAGCCAAAATATAACTTATTTAAAACGTTTTTAAAACGTTTATGTGTTTGCTGGGCCGAGATGTGCAGCAGATTTGCATTTCAGCTATTTTAACTTTGGGTATGTTTCAGTAGATATTCACACAAAAATAATTCCCCAAATTCTAGTTGATTCCAATTTTTCGTTAGTGATATGCATGATTTATATTTATTATAGGCTCAGTTTTGTAAACAAATACAAATTTGACATGTCATATGAGGGAAAATGTTGACACATTTTGACAAAATTTGTCAAATTATTTTTGAAATTTAACAGTCCTGTATGTAAATGGTATAAATTTGTGTAAGTATATTGTGTATGTAGCTGTGATGAAACGCCGTCCATCATATGAAAATTTTGCCCTTTCATACTAAAATAATAGATTTTTTCCCCAAAAGCACCTAAATAAATATTGGCAAAAAATAATCACAGGCAAAAATTTAAAAGCACATGAAAAAATATGAAATCACAAGAAAAAATATATAATCGCAGGATATAATGTGAAATAATAGGAAAAATCATTGTAAAAATTAGCCAAAATTTCTAAATCACTGAAAAGTATATAAAAATGAAAAATAATGTAAAATCGCATGAAAAAAAAATGTAAAATTTTTTAAACGCCTTTAATAATATCGTTTTCCTTGGGACAATGACATGTGGTTCAAAATTTAAAAAACCCAAAATATAATAGACTTATTTGGTCAATTTTAGTGACCATTTTATGTAGACCTACATGTATTCACCTGAATGTAATCACCCTATCTTGAATTAAATTTGACTGGAAATAAATGATTACATTTCGTAATTTTGAGAAAGGCCCACAAATTAGTTCACCATATAGGCCCTTGTGTGGAATTTTTAAATGTTCATTTTTTTCATATTTCAACAATTGGTTTACATTTGAGTCTTTTAGATTGAGGCTTTTGCTTAAGGTAGAACTCAATTCAAAAGTATAATTATTTTAATATTCAGCCCGGATCTTCAATTTGTCCATCAAGTGTTCTTGACATTTCACCTATATATCTGATATAGCCAAACCATCTCCATAAAATGTTGGTTGATTAAGGTCTAAATTTAGTAACGTATGGAAACCCTGGGGGTACTCAGTACAAATGACCATACGGGGACGTGCCGCAAACATGGGTAGCATTTTCAGCCTTCTGGTATATCAATGACCCCTTTTTCAAAGCCTATTTTGGTATATGAATGGGTCCTTTTTCAACCTTTTCTCAATTTTTTCGGAAAACAGCCCAATTTTTCCTTAATCTAGCCAATATTTTCAAAATTTTCCCAAAATTTTGGGAAAATTTGTAAAAACTAAGACAATTTTGGGTAAATTCGGCCGAAAATGTTGACTTTTGGTATATCAATGGGTCCAAATTTCTTGACAAATTGGTATATTTATGGGTCTACTTCCAAAATCTCAGCGGCACGTCACTACCAAAACCAAACTTGAGTACCCCCCCCCCCCCGGATGGAAACGCATGGAAATGGATGGAAAAGGATGGAAATGGATGGAGAAAGGATAGGAACGGATCGAAAAGGATGAAAATGGGTCGTAATGAATCAAAATATGACTCAAATATCTCGAAAGTAGTACAATAAGAGCTAAAATTCGTCAAAATGTGTTTCACCCGTCGGTCAAACTTATGCTCAAATCACAGGACAGTGTGGTCAGTAAAAGCCGCCACAGCAGCATGAAACCACAGATAGTATTATATTCCAATATCTGTAATGAAACATTGGCAGATCTCAATAGGTCAAGGCCATGATGTAATATTACTACATAATACAAATTTTCAACATAATTTGTGTAATTAAATGTTCATGGCATCATACATACACCAGTTGCAAACTTTTCAAGATAATTATTGAAATATAAATCTTTTAAAATCCTTTTTTGAAGTAGTTCATCAGCTATTAAAAAGTACTATAAATAGAAAGTAGCAATCCTGGAGAAGAACTGCATCATAAAAAAGTTTGGTGAAAATTGTCTTGAGTAAAAATTGTGTATTTTTCCACAATTCATTCACCAAATTGGTCTATAGATATGATATCTAAATCATATTAAATCAAATTTTAGAATTTTATGCTCAGATTAAATTTAAACACATTTTAAGGTCTATTTGATAGGGGAATTGGAAACTCATACCAGCGATATCCTCCTACATGCAGGAATAGGCCTATAAAAATGTATATAAATCAAAAGTTAAAGCCATGTACGATCTTTTAAATTGAGTTTGGTCAATTTTTTTCAAACCTGATTTTTTGGCATATTAATTTTTGTAATGCATGTCAAGTTATATGTCCCAACTTACACCTTATTGGGATCATGGAGTTTTTATTTAATGCTAATAAATAATGTCATTGAGAAAAATAAAGTACAACTATTTATTTAATTAATTAATATCTTTTAATATTAATCTAAAATTAAAGAAGAATTGTGCTTTCTTTTTTTCCTTCTTGTGTTAATTGATTAATTAAAAGAAAATCAAGGCCTAATTGTTCTTTCTTCCTTCCATTACCATGATAACTAGTATTTGAATTTTATTTGCATGAAAAGAAAAAGCAAGAAAGAAAGAAATGCAAAAATAGGGAAGACAGGAAAACAAATGAAGACACAGGATAAGAAAACACATTTTGATGAATTTTAGCTCTTATTGTATAAACTCATTTCGAGATGTTCGAGTCATATTTTGATTCATTCCGACCCATTTACATCCTTTTCGATCTGTTCCTTATATCCTTTTCCCATCCATTTCCATCCATTTCCATCCTTTTCCATCCATTTCCATACGTTTCGATACGTTACTAAATTTACAAATACCCATAGGTTTATAATGACAAATTTACCAAGTAGACTAACACTTCAATTAATTATCAATATGAAGAGAAATAAAACCAGCAAACCACCCGTGACTATTTTTCAAATTCAAATACTCAAGAAAGTATCCATGCATGCAAAGCTGCACTGAATGTTTTGGTTTTATCAAACTTTGAAACTAGTATTTACTAGTAAATGTAAATGCTGCAGTCATATGGACTATGCATCATAGACTATTCAGAGTCTATGTATGCATTGAGTCTTATAGCTGCAGGTCAAGGCCATATTATGTAATAGTTTCTAGCAAGAGTTTCTGGTTTCTACAGTCTAGCACAGCTGTTTTGAACATGTTGACTGCTATTATCAGAATACCAGTACTTATATGGTTAAATTTATGTAGCATTTATATTTTTGCAAAAGTCTGTTTTTGCAGACAAATATAATTTCCGTGTCCCTTGAAGTCTTTTTAAATGTTGAGGCAATGGACGCAAAGTCATACTTGATATTTTAATATCACAAAATAAAGAGTTGAAGTTTCAGGAACTATAAAACTAAACATTTATATTTTGGTGAAAAAATTTAAGTTGCTGAAAAAAGAATCTAAAATACATTTTGTTTTGTTCTGTGTGTCTTCTATGGGGTAAATTTGTAGTGATTGAGTTTACACAACAAGTTTATATTAAAGAGCAGGCAATAATTGAAACTGCCCCCAAAATTAAACAATTGTAAGATTTTTTTTAATCCAAAAAAAGGTGTGGTTAAATCGCATGATAGTATTTATAAAAATGGTAAAATACCAAGGAATATTTTAAAACTTCCCAAATAGCTATACAATATAAAGAAATTTACAACAAAAAAAAGCCAAAAAGTTGTTAAATCGCATGAAATATTAAAATTGCAAACAATTGCAAAATCACAGGAAATAATATAATAACATCCCCAAATATTTGTAGAATTTTTAAAATGTCCCAAAAATTGTGAAAACACAAAGTTAGTAAAATCACAGGAAATCTTCAAAATCGCTTCAACATTTTTTTTTTTTTTTTTAAAAGAGTGACATCGCAGGAAATATTCAAAAATCGCCTTAACAATATTTACAGTAAAATCACTGGAAAAAATCTAAAATCGCAACACATTTAGAAAAATAAAAGTGGAAATATGTGACACGATCTGGTCCATGGGGACCAAAGGAGCCTCCGGGCATTTTTGAAAATAGAGTTACTGTAATTAATATTATTACATTACACATACATTAATACGCTATCAAAACACCAAAGCTCTAGCATACTTGGTTATAAAGTTATTAAGTTTTTTGATGTCTATTTCTTATGTATTCTCTTGTTTTTTACTCCATATTTTTGCCGTTATCTAAGTTTCAAATTTGCCGCCTTTGGCCCCTATGGACCAGATCATGTCACATATGTTAACAAAATGAAACACTGCCCGGTCGTTACATCTCTGAACAAATTTGTTGTCTAAATTTTTAGACTTGGGAATTCCCAAAAATATTGGCAAAAATGTGCCTGTCTTCTTTAGGGACACTAGGAATCCTCAATTATTTTTAAGCATTTTTTTCTGGCTGTGGGAATTCCCCAAAAAAAGGGCAGCATATTGACGAAACCCTAAAGAAGACATGGGAATTCCCAAGAAAAATACCCTTTTTAGGCTTGGGAATTCCCAAAAAATTTGGACAAAAATTTGCATGTCTTCTTTAGGGTCACTGGGAATTCCCAAGTTTTTAAAGCATTTTTTATCAAATGGGAATTCCCAATTTTTTGCATAAAATTTTGGTATGGAAATTCCCAAACATTTTGGCAAAAATTTGCATGTCTTCTTTAGGGTCACTGGGAATTCCCAATATTTTTAAGCATTTTTTTATCAAAATGGGAATTCCCAATTTTTTTGGATAAAATTTTGGTCTGGGAATTCCCAAAAATTTATGGTACAAATTCACTTGTCTTCTTTAGGGGGGGGTGCCATTAATTTCTGGAATAGCCCATTTTTCTTCTTTACCCAAGATAAGAAAACATAAAGAAATAACAAGATTTTTGGCTAAGTACAAGCAGGGACAGATTTCCAACAGTAAACCATTATACGTCAAGGATCAACAGCCAATCAGACAAAAGCCCGCCCAAGGATCCTAAAAACGGACCAATCAGAGCAAAGCTAAAGATGTCCAATCAGGCAAAAGCCCGCCGAAGGATCCTAAAAACTAACCAATCACAGCGCAGCCCGACAAAATGTTAGAGGCACCGGCCAGAGCAGCGCTATACATGTCCAGTTGCCTACACGCTTCACGCATCATGATAAGGATAATGAACTGAGTGCAATGCATTCGTCAAGATAATCGCACGCGCCGTGGAGTTATTGCATTTAGCTTGAGAGCCGATAGGCTCGAAAGCTAAATGCAATAACTCCATGGCAAGTGCAATTATCTTGACGAATGCATTTGCACGAGAACATTATCCGTCATACACTTTGAGTGTAGGCCTATTAAAACAATAGGCAATATTAATTGCTGCATTCATTATATTAGTTTTAATATTAGGGAAAATATCTTACATTTTAAAAACACCGTCAAGACATTGACCAGCGACGTAGCATTTAACTGGTAAAGAAAATCAATCCCTGTAATCAATGGTATCGATTGCGCCATACGTCATACTTAGGTAACTTATTCACGCATGGTTTAATTGACTTGACTTTATGTTGTGATCATTTAATATTGTGGTTTCGAACACAGAGAGCACTGAACCAGTTGGAAACGATCGATTTAGATGTCAGACTAGTACTACGGTGAATATCAACTGGACTTTATAGCTCTATAATTTGAACTACTTATATTAAAACACACGACATTGGGATTTAACAATTTGTTCAGTATTATCATATGCCTTCAAACACATGTGTTTGAAGGCCTATGGTATTATAAAGCATGATCATGATATTATGCGCTAGTGTGTGTTTCCAGGCCCGGCTATGTTATTTTAGATATAGGCCTACATGTATTTCATTTGTAAAATGCTGAATATTTTGCAATGGTGTCATCTTGTATAATTATGATCCACCTGTTTTTGGCCCTTTTTAATTAATAGAAGCTCGATTATTCTCATTTGATGTTTGATTTATTTGAGGTCATTAATCATAATTTATGACAATGATCTACATCTACATCTATCATATACTCAAAAAAGTTGCCGAAGCAATATCTAATTGAGAAACAGTATGATATTTGCAAGGGTGCAACTCTACTAGTCTTATTACAAGACTGCCCTATCCCAACCCTAAACCCTAATCCTAAACTCCGTAAACGAGGACTGGACTCAAGTCTAGCGAGTTGCACCTTATTCGGTAATTGTACACTATTATAGAACACCGTTTGTAACTATACCATTTTAACACCACAGAATGTATATTTGTACTTTTTGTTGGTATATATATCGAACAGACAATTATATAGTTATGTGATCTCTGTGTCTAAAGCGCCACCTAACTCTACTTTTGGTTATGTGAAAGTAGTATTTCTAGTATTTGAGCGTGCACGTATTATCTAGAATCTATTGTTTAGCGTGCAGGTTTTAGATAATGCATTGTTTAGCGTGCAGGTTTATATAATTTGGGCTGTGAAGGGTAGTTCGCGAAAATAATGCACGGGAGAAGAATACATAACGATGAATAGAAACGGGCACTAGAAGTGTATCCATGGTTAACGATATCCATACATGATATGCTTAACCACAACGTCGTATACCACACACAACTCTTCAATCGAATCTTGGTATATCATACGAAAGGGGTTTTATGTTAGTTTGCAACCTTATAGGTTTGCACCTCTACTCACGAGTAGTCATCAAGAGCTAAAACATGCTCTAAATAAACAGCTAAACTCAGTTATTCAACATTGGGACCTACAAGGTTTGTACCCATTTTTGAACGGCTCTTTTCAGAGCCACCACTTGTCTCTTCATCTTATGAAAGAGTCCAAGATACACACGGAGTTTTAACCGGATGTTTGAACACTCCCTTCCAAAAGTATATACCTCACAGTGTGGTAAAGAAAGAAACTACATAAGGGTCCACGGACTTTTAAAGAAATCTAGAACGGAGGTTTCTAACGGAAGCGTACATATCACCATCACCCTTCCCTCACTATATTAAATTACTAGAGCAACAAGACACGTAAGAAAGATTGATTTTGTAGTCCACGGACTCAAAAGTTAATCAATTAACTAATTTGTTTTAAAAATAAGTTCAAAAACTTTTTTTCTTTAACAAATTAATCAATTATCAGGATCAGGGCCTATGCTATACAGAAAGATAGCGGCTTTTCTCACATGGCGAGGAACAACAGAGTCAAACGCACCCTCCACCAAAGGAAAATTAAGAAAACATCACGGTGCTCAAGATTAAACCACAAGAACACGCAGAAATTAAAGAAAAAACATCAAGAAATAGAGAGAGCCTCGGCTTTCATTACTAACCTATCGGACTATGAGCTTTCGGACGACCAAATCCTAGCTCTATCCAAAGGTCTTGGGTTCATCCCTACTCCCGACAAACCGAGCAAAAACGCCATCATGCGTGATTGTAATGACCTCATAAGAATTATGCGAATAAGGTACCACGCCTCACTCAGTAAATGGCCTAAAAGACACAAGTTCAGACTTCCATCGCAATGGCAACCAGGTCCCACCATGTGCAATGACCTGGAAGATTTTTTCGAGAATCTTAAAGTGGAACTGTCCGAAATCCCAACCAAGAAAGTCAAACCCAACTATAACCCAAATGAGAAAAGGGCATGGGAAACTCTGAAGAAAAACACTCAGATAATACTCAAACCCTACGACAAAGGTAGAAAAAAACTAAGTAGAAATGACCAGTACCTAAAACTAGATTATAACCCAACAAAGGCTACAGCAGACATGCTACACAGTCTAGCCTGCGAAATGTATGTTGAATAAAAATTCCTTTAAAAAAGGAATGTGGCGCCCAATGTGAGCTGGACGGGATATGGTGAATTCCATGGTGATTAGATTTGGTATTATAATGATTTTTTTAGGGAAGAGTAGAAGATGATCAAATACGAGAGAAATGCTTCATGGAATGAAGCTTTCGTGTCAATTTGCGATTATGTGGGTGGGAGTTCTGTTTTGGGGGCCGTTGTAGTGAGGATATTGCTTTGGATATTGAATATTGTTGAATTTCGTTATCAGGGCCTAGGGTATATGATGGATAACTAGAAGACACAAATAAGTAAGCTTCCCCTAGTCATCTATACACTCATTCTTGTCACACGACGAATTTCGACAAAGTCATGTAAACGTAATTTCGTTTTTCACCCGACCTCCGTCCAGAAACAATCCTGAAATGTTGAAAACTTGGGGTCGGCGCACTCATGCCAGTTTATAAGGTATAGGCTACTCTGTGTCTTTTGTAGCCAACCATGTGGCTAAGAGAGGCTAGGAAATACTTAAACTAATACAAAACAATCATACCCTCCTTTCATATCCAACAATACCAAGAAATTGACAGGCCTGTTAAATCAAGGGTAAGATCGATCGTTATTCTTCATGAAACGGGCACAGCCCATTTTTATGTTATTAATTCTGCTAAAAATTAATTAATAAATAACAAAATTACGTCATAATTATGACTTTAAGTCGGCCATAGAACTCTATTTTAAACAGACAAAATAGCCATTGGGGTTTCTTTCACTTTACCTTGCTAGGAACCCATCCCAGCAGTTAGGCATATTACAATAAATATTATTTTTGCAAATAAACTTCTGACCTTCAACACAGTCATGTCTTCCAAATTTATTCCTTTCTCTGCTGACCAGGGTTGATTTTCGTTAATTAATGTTTTGTTTTTTATCAGAGATAGTCACCACAAAGATACTGAGCTGTATTCAAGCACATACACCATTAGTGATTTCATGTTTGGTCAGTGGTTGTGTTGGCCAACTATAATTAATTGTGTTTGTTTAAGGATTATGTGCACTGTGTGCAATCACTATATTATCAATAACCTCAATTAAACAATCATAGTGCAAAATTTGACCTTAATTTGCAAAGTATGAGTTTTTGTACTCACATTTTCAAAGGTCATTCAATGAATGCACAAATGTATTGGGGTTAAAGAACTGTGCCCTGATAGATGAGCATGTTGTAGATTCTTCACACTGTAAACAACTAGTTCATGTGCAAACATGTTCAAAACATACATAATTAGAATGGTCAAATGTCACCGTCTATCGGGTTCTAAGAGGCGGTAAACTGGTTTAAACCATACAAAGGTCACGGGTTATTTGGTGTTTTTATAAGTCCATTAATTTTGTATTTTAAACAAAGAATATACACACATCATTTTATCCCGTGCATATCAGAAAACAATAATAAAATAAAATCCTAGCATATTGTGGTTTTATTTCTGAGCTGGGCATAATTTTAGCAAAACAATTAAGGAGTAAATCTAGCAAGACTGAAATTAGAAGATTTCACAAAGTACATGCCTATATGTGGCCCCTCCGTAGAGGGCGCCACAAAAACAAATCGACATAGCTTTGACAGACTACCTGGACCCATTTAATGGGCAAATGAGAACCCCGGTTTTCTTCATGCTACCTAAAGTCCACAAAACCCCTCCACCAGGAGTACGATTTGTAGGAAGACCAGTTGTCTCCAACTGCTCCTCTTCACTGGAGAGGGCCTCAGAACTCATAGACTTCTACCTTCTACCAGTGGTGAGATCCCAACCCACTTACCTGAAGGATACAGGGGACACCATCAGGAAGATCGAAAACTTGACTCTACCTTAGCCAGTCTGGATATGGTTTCGATGTTCACATCGGTCCCACAAGATCAAGCTTTTCGAGTTACTTTGGAGACACTCGCAAATCTGGACCCTTTTGATTACGACCCAATCATTCCAGATATGAAATACATGGCAGAACTCCTACGCCTGGTGTTATACAGGAATTCTTTTGAATTCAATGACGAATACTTCCTACAAACCTCAGGGGTACCTATGGGCCAAAGATCATCAGGTAGCATATGTAACCTTGTAGTCCATGAATTGGAAAACAAGATCTTACAATCGACTACACACATCCACACCTTATACAGGTATATGGATGACACGTTAGTTTTCTGGACGGGAAGTTTAGAAGACCTACAAACTTTCGTCCAGCAGGTGAACACCTTCCACGACACTCTGAAGTTTACATATGAAGCTTCCGAGGACACCATCCATTCCTAGACCTGGTCATATACAAAGGCAAACGCTTTAAAGAGAAAGGTATCCTGGACATCAAATGTCATACAAAGAAAACAGAGACAGGACAATTCTTACATAGATCATCATGCCACCCACAGCCAGTTTTCGATGGTTTCGTACGCGCTGAAGACATGCGATACGCAAGAAATAATAACAACTATGAAACATTCTTGGAAAAGAAAGATTTCTTCATGGAGAAACTTTCCACCAGAGGCTACAGCGAAGCTGAACTTCTCAAGGCGGGTTCCTCAATCAACTTTGAAGACCGCCATTTATTCCTCGAGGAGAAACCAAAATCTCGAGAAATACCTTTGGTTTTCAAAACCAAATATGCCCCGCATTTCGCGGGCAAGCGCATAAAACAGGCTATACAGAAACATTGGAATATTATCAGCAACAATCAGAAGCTGAAAATAACATTCCCCAAACCACCAATGATAGGCTACAGCAGAGCTGAGAACCTGCAGGACTCACTAGTAAAGGCCAAACTTCCATCTCCAGAAGACGATGATCACACTTATGAGGACTTCATGGGGTACGAGGGCACCCTCCGCCTCACCCACCTTACAACAACTTCAAGAACTGGAAACAGAGAGTAGGGGTTTCAACAAATTTGTAGCCATCGAGGATTCAGATACTGAATCCACCAACATACAATAGATCTCTCAATCTGAAGATTTTGAAGAGACGAGGTATCCAGCAACTCTTCTTAATTGTAAACATTAAGAAAATATGCACGAAGACATATAGGCCTACGCAACGCCTTGTTAGGTGACAACATGACTCCACCACCAACAAAATAGATAGCCTATAACTTCACGAAGATCTTTCGAATATACACAGGGAAGAGGCAACAGATATAGGCCTACGGACCTATACCAAACACAAGGTCACCCAAGCATCCACCTAAACCAGGATTAGACAAGCTCTCCAAAGAGGTTCCAAAGAAATAGGGCCTCCAGCAAGCTACTGATGAAGGACCATCGTATTCCGTTTACATGGTCCAGAAACACGTGTCTAGCCAGCTGCTATATAGCCTGGACCCTGTTAAATGTTACAAGGTAACAACCCCTAGTGAATCACATATAATTCATGCTTCACTGAGTAACAGTTTTCAGACTCCAAAACGGAGCCTGAGAGTCGTAGTATCCAGCTATACTCCGGTCACATGTCTCAGGACATGCGACCCACCTTGTCTTAATCATCAAGTGGACACAGAAACCGAAGATCTCCCCATAACATGAAGTCTCTTATAAAAAACTCAAATGACGGGGATTTCTAACCCTATGCGTCTCTTCTATTTCGGAGCTAACTATCATAGTTAATTACTACGTGTTATCTCCGTCTCCGACACTAGCGTGCATGCACGCTGGATTGCGTCTATACGCACCATACGCGAAATATGTGCACATACCTCTCACAAAATGGTCAGAGATGCAGCATCATAACCAAAACCCAACAAGGATGACAACTACACTTTTTTCTTTAATTTCTATGAAATTAACATTTGAAATTTCTGCATGTATAAAAAACAAAAAGGAGAACAATATGACCGAATCTTCAAGCACATCCATCTATATTACTGCTTTGTACTAATAAACCGGAATATAGAGTTTTTAATGTATATAACCTACGGGTAGGCCTACGTTACACTCTTTTATGGGATAGAGAGGCAAAATACCGATTTGGACTTTCATCAGTTTGGCTGGACGTTCTGCTACCCCCCTTCACCCCCCTTCCACAAGAATTTGTCTTTAAAAAGGTGTATAGTTCTTTACTTTGGTCTAACTTTCAATATTATTATACTAACCCACAGAGACTAACCTACTCTGTACTGATTTAACAATAAATAAGTTATTTGAGGCATACATGATACTTGCATCTTGACTCTGGAAAATAATTTTCAAAAAACCTCATTTTGTATATAGGTTTTTTATGCCACCTATAGGAAACAAACTTACATCAAAATGTCCACTGTATCAGCCCATCAGATGCTATTTCCCATTCGACACCCCATTCCTTTTTAAAAGAAGTTTCGTTTGGAAGAAAAACGCCTAATGTGTTTTATGAACACTGCACATGCTGCATGTTTGTTGAATACTGAGTTTTCTATACAGATGCTAGTTGCCAATATCACTAAAGTAAACACATTACACTGCATGGTCTTGCTAGTTTTTGTCAGCATATCCCAGCTTTTTATATGCAAACCAATCATTATTTCGTGCCAGAAAATATAACATTGGATATGTTTTTGCTTGGTTATTACAAAAGTCAATAAACAACCAATTTAACTAACAGTGTTTAATCAGGGAAGTGGTTCAATTAACTATATAGAATGGGCTTAATTTTGTGCGTTGTGGTTATACACTGAAAAATTAAACTAGTCAGGCAGTTGCTTGACTAACTTAAAGCTAGACCGCCTGACCAACCTAACGTTAATCAAGCCCGTATCTCAAGCTAGTCAAGCTTGCTGGACTAACTTGCAATTTTGATAAGCTAGTCTAGCTTGCTTGACTAACGTGTAATGCGGTGCTTGACAAGCTTACAATATCGATGGCTTGACTAACTTGAAGATACAAACCGGCTTGACTAGCTTTAGGTTAGTATGTGCCTCCGTGGTCTAGTGGTGAGTGTAGAGGGTTCTTAATCTCCAGGTCTGAGTTCAATTCCCAAAGAAGGTAAGTGGTCATAAATTTGCTGTAATTATGATAACCAGGTAAGAGGATTTTCTTCAAGTAACATATCAGTTTCAAAATTATGAGAATAAATCCCACCAGACAAGATAAAATTCCACATTTGTCTCTTTTTTTCCATTTTTTACCAGTAACGTGGTTTGCAGCACGCTAGTCAAGAAAGTTAGTCAAGCAGCTGCCTGACTAGCTTAGGACCGCTTGACTAACGTTAGGTTAGTCAAAATGGACACAATCTGGACTAACGTAAAGTTAGTCATAAACTAGTCGAGCCCTCGAGCCGGGAGTCGAGCGACTAACCTAAGCTAGTCAAGCAGGCTTGACTAACGTCCAAGTTAGTCAGGCAAGTTAGTCAAGCCTGCTCGACTAACGTCAAAGTTAGTCAAGCACGTTAGTCAAGCAGGCTTGACTAGCCTTACGTTAGTCAAGATGGGTACCATCTGGACTAACTTTACGTTAGTCAAGCCAGCCCTGGTCAAGCTGACCAATATAAGTTTTCAGTGTATTCTGAAGTCAATCGCCTATTGCAGGTTTCTAAATAAAATTATAGCTAATTATACCATAGGCCTTCAAAACATGAAGGCCTATGATTACTACTGACCATGGTGACCTGCTCAACCAATCAGTTATGTGTATTGTCAGCATGTGATAGAAGTTGAGGAGGGAATTAAGTTGAGGAAGTACGAGACTGAGCCAGTAAATAATTTTGAAATGTCCTTCTAATTAAGGGACGCACTGGAAAGTTCGAGCCTTTTAATGTCAATTTGGTGAGAAACACACATATAGGCGTCAACATTGGGGGATGATTGTATAGATCATCCCCAGACAAAATATAGAGAGTTACCCCCCCTCTTCAGGATCTACGCCTATGTTGTACCCTAAGAATACAAATATTTCTATCAGATAGACTGCCATTGTCATAGATGTTTCTAAAATTATCAAGCAATCTTATAAATCTTTGTAAAAAGAAGACTTCATAAAGTGAAACTCATCATCAAAAAAATGACGACCCTTTTCTATTTCAAAGAATTAGTACCCGGTATATAAAAAATAATTATGTTTCACGTCCCCTCCCGTTTCCTTCTTTGAGGTTTCTTCAATTTTATTTTTATTTTTTGAAATTCAATTATAACTTTTCAAAAAATATGTCTAGAAAGAAATGCTTTCTATAGGCTTGCTAATATACAAGAAACACTTTTATAGGGTTTTGTGATAATTAGAGGGCCTATCTCTCAGAACAACAAATAAAAAGAGGCCTCCCCCTTTTTCCAGTTATTATTTTATACGCTAAAGCAGTTCTAATTATGGGTATTTACACCGATTTTGCGATAAAAATAAAAAGCCCCTATTCCTCCTTTTTTCAAAAACCTGGACGTGAAACATGTTTTTTATTTTACTTGGCCTAATGATTTATTTACAAAATGAGACACTATAGGAGTGGTTCATCATCATACCGTAATTTTCTAACGAAATGTTTTCTTTAAAAGTCTTAAGTTTAACCTGATAACAGGTGAGTTGTTTTACCCATATATCAATATGTATCTTTAATACAACTATGCACAATATCATCAAAATTCGATATATATCCAGCCTATTTATCATTTTTAAACTAAAAGATATCAGATGACCATGACCTGATAAGTGAAGCCTTCTATTAGTGTTATCAGGCAACTAGTATTATATGAGACAACTAATGCATCTGTCACAAGGTCACTACCTTTATGGCATTTAGCATTTAATCTGACTAACTATATGATCGCGTTTACTATTATATTATTACGACACCATTATTATTTCTGCCTAACTTTTCAAGGTTCAGGTTGCATACCAGACTCAAACAAATTGCCCAAGCCCCAAACTAATGAGCAAACGGGCTTTTATCATGTGTTTAAATACGCAAATATTGAAGAATGAAAAGGAAAGGCCATTTCTCTAGGAATTCTAAGAAATTCGATAAATTACATTTAAAAAATTCGATATATGGGATAAACCCAATGGCCGGTATTCACAAAAGGAGACTAACTTTAGTCCTGGAATTGGGTTTATTCCATACCGTATTTCCAGCCAATTTATCATTTTAAAACTATTAAAGATACCAGATGACCAACCATGATCTGATGAGTGAAGCCTTCTATTCAACTATGCATCTGTCACAAGGTCATCACTACATTTATGGCATAACATTTAATCTGACTAACTATATGATCGCGATTACTAAATACTAACGGCACCATATTATTTCTGCCTAACTTTCCAAAGTTCAGGTTGCTTCCAGCACATGCACAGTATCAGTATCTTCTCGTGTTTCATTGCTGGATGTCGGCCGCCTTTTGCGCGAACTGGGATTGATCAGGCCATCGATCAAGATCAGGCAATCAGTGGTATGACAAATGGGATGTGTGAAATGGTTTAAGCTCTCAGGACAGTTTGTTTAAAAATCGAGTGAGGGGTCAGAGGGGGCCAAAAATAGAAAGAAGTATACCAAGGACAAGTGGACAGGAGTCGTGCAGTGGAGGCATTTTTTTAGAGCCCAGAATAGGTGGATGAAGTGTGCAAAAATTCTCCTAATCAAAGAAATTAAGAAATGGGAGGCAGTGTGTGATTACAACTGTTCAAAAACCATAAAGAAGCAGTTCAATGTTCAAGCTGACATTAACTTCAAAAAAGAGAAAAATTAAAAACAAGTAATATGCATCAGTTTAAAAGAATCATGCATGCAAATGATTCTCTGACCTAGATAATTCTACACATAGAAGAATATCGCTTTAGTATGATTTCCAGGTACCTATCAAATAGGCCTCAAAATGTATTTAAATGTAAGAAGAGCATAAAATTCTAAAATTTCATTTAATATGATTTAAATATCATATCCAATAGACCAACTTGGTGAAACAATTGCAAAATACACAATTAAGACACAAAACAAGTGTCACCAAACATTTCAGGATGCAGTGCAGCTCCAGGATTACTAATTTCTGAAAAAGTACGGAAATAATAGCTGATGAACTACTTCAAAAAATTTTAAAAGATTTATATATCAAAGGCATATGGAAAAGATGGAAAAGAATGGAATGGATGATGCCATGAACATATAATTACACAAATCAGATCGAAGAATGTAATTATGGAGTAATATCAAATCATGGCCTTCACCTATTTGACATCTCGCCAATGTTTCATTACAGATGCTAGATATAATACTATCAAATGGTGTCATGCTGCTGTCATTGGACGGCTTTTACTGACCAGTGTCCTGTGATCTTGAGCATCAAGTTTGACCGACAGGAGTGAAACACATTTTGACGAATTCTTTAGCTGTTAAAGTTGTACTCTTTCCAGAGTGCTGGCGTCATACCTTGATTCGGGACGACCCATTTCAGTGCTTGCGAGTGACCAGTGTCTATGCTTTCGCCATCCATTTCCATCCTTTTCATCCATCTCATGCGTTTCCATCCGGGGGTACTCAAGTTTGGTTTTTGGTAGTGACGTGCCGCTGAGATTTTGGAAGTAGACCCATAAATATACCAATTTGTCAAGAAATTTGGACCCATTGATATACCAAAAGTCAAAATTTTCGGCCGAATTTACCCAAAATTGTCTTAGTTTTTACAAATTTTCCCAAAAATTTTGGGAAAATTTTGAAAATTTTGGCTAGATTAAGGAAAAATTGGGCTGTTTTCCGAAAAAATTGAGAAAAGGTTGAAAAAAGGACCCATTCATATACCAAAATAGGCTTTGAAAAAGGGGTCATTGATATACCAGAAGGCTGAAAATGCTACCCATGTTTGCGGCACGTCCCCGTATGGTCATTTGTACTGAGTACCCCCGGGGTTTCCATACGTTACTAAATGTAGACCTTAATCAACCAACATTTTATGGAGATGGTTTGGCTATATCAGATATATAGGTGAAATGTCAAGAACACTTGATGGACAAATTGAAGATCCGGGCTGAATATTAAAATAATTATACTTTTGAATTGAGTTCTACCTTAAGCAAAAGCCTCAATCTAAAAGACTCAAATGTAAACCAATTGTTGAAATATGAAAAAATGAACATTTAAAAATTCCACACAAGGGCCTATATGGTGAACTAATTTGTGGGCCTTTCTCAAAATTACGAAATGTAATCATTTATTTCCAGTCAAATTTAATTCAAGATAGGGTGATTACATTCAGGTGAATACATGTAGGTCTACATAAAATGGTCACTAAAATTGACCAAATAAGTCTATTATATTTTGGGTTTTTTAAATTTTGAACCACATGTCATTGTCCCAAGGAAAACGATATTATTAAAGGCGTTTAAAAAAATTTTACATTTTTTTTCATGCGATTTTACATTATTTTTCATTTTATATACTTTTCAGTGATTTAGAAATTTTGGCTAATTTTTACAATGATTTTCCTATTATTTCACATTATATCCTGCGATTATATATTTTTCTTGTGATTTCATATTTTTCTCATGTGCTTTTAAATTTTTGCCTGTGATTATTTTTTGCCAATATTTATTTAGGTGCTTTTGGGGAAAAAATCTATTATTTTAGTATGAAAGGGCAAAATTTTCCATATGATGGACTGACGTTTCATCACAGCTACATACTACAATATACTTACACAAATTTATACCATTTACATACAGGACTGTTAAATTTCAAAAATAATTTGACAAATTTTGTCAAAATGTGTCAACATTTTCCCTCATATGACATTATCAGAATTTGTATTTGTTTACAAAACTGAGCCTATAATAAATATAAATCATGCATATCACTAACGAAAATTGGAATCAACTAGAATTTGGGGAATTATTTTTGTGAATATCTGCTGAAACATACCCAAAGTTAAAATAGCTGAAATGCAAATCTGCTGCACATCTCGGCCCAGCAAACACATAAACGCTTTAAAAAACGGGGTTTCCTTTTAAATACATTTTGGCTTTGGTTTAGGTAAAACGTTTTAATAACATTAAAAATGTCGGGTTATATAAAGGCCATGATAACGTTTTAAAAACGTTTGTATAAAACACACTACAACACATATTTTTAAATGTTTTCAAGAAATGTTATTTATAAATTATTTTTTTTGCAAACATTTTTGCCAAATATTGTGTCAATACTTAAATAACATTATGTTAAAATGTTTGAAATTACCTTGGAAAGAAACTTTAGAAACAAAAGTTCTAAAAATGTTTCCTTTTTTTAGCACCTTTAAATAACATAAAAATGTCATGTGTGAGGATAAAAGGCCAAATAGGAAAAACGATTTAGCTTTTAAACGTTATTGAAAATATTTTGCAGGCAAACATTTTTCGCAAACATTTTTCAACCCCCAAAATAACATTATGTTTAGAATGTTTTGTATCAAGTTTTCAAGAATGTTTTTGGAATGTTATTAAAACGTTTTTATACCCTTTATATAACCTGACATTTAAACGTTTTCTGTAAAACATTTTTGTTTGCTGAGCAGTGAGATTATCAAAAATGTTTTTTAAGGTTATGAAAACGTTTTATACTCTTAATATACCCTTTACATAACCCGACATTTAAACGTTTTCTAACAACCTTTTATAACCTTTTGCGAATGATGTCGAAAACGTTTTGTGTTTGCTGGGTA